>NC_134404.1:6123439-6382554 GCF_038048845.1 Mixophyes fleayi | reverse complement strand
TGGCAGCTCGTCCTGTTTGATCCTCAGTAAGATGTCAGGACTGATGCTCTGACCAGGGGCTGTCACCAAAGAAGAAGACGGGATGAGAGTGCGCATATGCAGGGATCCATCTCAATAGACAGCCCGTACTCCATCACTGTACTCTGCAGACCCCATCAGAGCCGGCACCGTGTAGGACCAAAGTGACGGACACTCATCCATTCAGATACGTAACAACCCTGACGCATTTCTTCACAATCTTCTGCTTCCCATAAAAGTATTTTGTATCAATAAAATCTTCAGACAAGTTTCTTCACAAACGTGTGATTTCCCCAGAGGTATATTATATCATATCACAACTATATCACATGCCCCTGAGGAAATGACAAGTTTGTGAAGAAACTCGTCAGTTTTTTTTATCACTAAGTCTATCAGCCTGGAGAGCAGAGGCCCCTAAAACCTGCACATTACAAGGTACATTCTCTGGATCATACATTATAACGTACGCTGTCTCAGCACTTTATACTACACAGGGCAAGAAAATAAGGACTGCTCAAAGGGACTTAAATTACACCTGTCATTATGACTGAGTGCTTTATTGTTATTATTGTCTATACATACTTCTATTGAGTGTAATAAATAGATACTTCTGGTATTTGTTTTTACTCTTCTTATTATATTTATTTCCAATGTATGTTCATATATTTGGTGAGACGTTAGTTTACCCTCCAATCAAGTGATATATTACCCATATTTATGTACATGAACACGATGTGTACCCATCACTTTGGGTAGCATGGTTATACTTATTAGTAGTCTATATATATTATATACAAAGGCTGACACTGTGCCTATACAATGTATGGTCTTCTCATATCACTAATGACCCTCCAGCCAGTTAATGCTGCTGCTCATGTCCATGTATCAACTATCATCGTCCGTCTCCGGCTCACAGCTCCCGGCTATATGTAAGTACATGTATCAACTATCATCGTCCGTCTCCGGCTCACAGCTCCCGGCTATATGTAAGTACATGTATCAACCATCATCGTCCGTCTCCGGCTCACAGCTCCCGGCTATATGTAAGTACATGTATCAACCATCATCGTCCGTCTCTGGCTCACAGCTCCCAGCTAAATGTAAGTCCATGTATCAACCATCATCGTCCGTCTCCGGCTCACAGCTCCCGGCTATATGTAAGTCCATGTATCAACCATCATCGTCCGTCTCTGGCTCACAGCTCCCAGCTAAATGTAAGTCCATGTATCAACCATCATCGTCCGTCTCCGGCTCACAGCTCCCGGCTATATGTAAGTACATGTATCAACTATCATCGTCCGTCTCCGGCTCACAGCTCCCGGCTATATGTAAGTACATGTATCAACTATCATCGTCCGTCTCAGGCTCACAGCTCCCGGCTATATGTAAGTCCATGTATCAACTATCATCGTCCGTCACCGGCTCACAGCTCCGGCTATATGTAAGTCCATTTATCAACTATCATCGTCCGTCTCTGGCTCACAGCTCCCAGCTAAATGTAAGTCCATGTATCAACCATCATCGTCCGTCTCCGGCTCACAGCTCCCGGCTATATGTAAGTACATGTATCAACTATCATCGTCCGTCTCAGGCTCACAGCTCCCGGCTATATGTAAGTACATGTATCAACTATCATCGTCCGTCTCCGGCTCACAGCTCCCGGCTATATGTAAGTACATGTATCAACTATCATCGTCCGTCTCAGGCTCACAGCTCCCGGCTATATGTAAGTCCATGTATCAACTATCATCGTCCGTCACCGGCTCACAGCTCCCGGCTATATGTAAGTCCATTTATCAACTATCATCATCCGTCACCGGCTCACAGCTCCCGGCTATATGTAAGTCCATTTATCAACTATCATCGTCCGTCTTCGGCTCACAGCTCCCGGCTATATGTAAGTACATGTATCAACTATCATCGTCCGTCTCCGGCTCACAGCTTCCGGCTATATGTAAGTACATGTATCAACTATCATCGTCCGTCTCCGGCTCACAGCTCCCGGCTATATGTAAGTACATGTATCAACTATCATCGTCCGTCTCCGGCTCACAGCTCCCGGCTATATGTAAGTACACGTATCAACTATCATCGTCCGTCTCCGGCTCACAGCTCCCGGCTATATGTAAGTCCATTAATCAACTATCATCATCCGTCACCGGCTCACAGCTCCCGGCTATATGTAAGTCCATTTATCAACTATCATCGTCCATCTTCGGCTCACAGCTCCCGGCTATATGTAAGTACATGTATCAACTATCATCGTCCGTCTCCGGCTCACAGCTTCCGGCTATATGTAAGTACATGTATCAACTATCATCGTCCGTCACCGGCTCACAGCTCCCGGCTATATGTAAGTACATGTATCAACTATCATCGTCCGTCACCGTCTCACAGCTCCCGGCTATATGTAAGTACATGTATCAACTATCATCGTTCGTCACCGGCTCACAGCTCCCGGCTATATGTAAGTCCATGTATCAACTATCATCGTCCGTCTCCGGCTCACAGCTCCCGGCTATATGTAAGTCCATGTATCCACTATCATCGTCCGTCTCCGGCTCACAGCTCCCGGCTATATGTAAGTACATGTATCAACTATCATCGTCCGTCTCACAGCTCCCGGCTATATATAAGTACATGTATCCACTATCATCGTCCGTCTCCGGCTCACAGCTCCCGGCTATATGTAAGTACATGTATCAACAATTATCGTCCGTCTCACAGCTCCCGGCTATATATAAGTACATGTATCAACTATCATCGTCCGTCTCCGGCTCACAGCTCCCGGCTATATGTAAGTACATGTATCAACTATCATCGTCCGTCTCCGGCTCACAGCTCCCGGCTATATGTAAGTACATGTATCAACTATCATCGTCCGTCTCCGGCTCACAGCTCCCGGCTATATGTAAGTACATGTATCAACTATCATCGTCCGTCTCCGGCTCACAGCTCCCAGCTATATGTAAGTACATTTATCAACTATCATCGTCCGTCTCACAGCTCCCGGCTATATATAAGTACATGTATCAACTATCATCGTCCGTCTCTGGCTCACAGCTCCCGGCTATATGTAAGTACATGTATCAACTATCATCGTGCGTCTCACCGCTCCCAGCTATATGTAAGTACATGTATCAACTATCATCGTCCGTCTCCGGCTCACAGCTCCCGGCTATATGTAAGTACATGTATCAACTATCATCGTCCGTCTCCGGCTCACAGCTCCCGGCTATATGTAAGTCCATGTATCAACTATCATCGTCCGTCTCACAGCTCCCGGCTATATATAAGTACATGTATCAACTATCATCGTCCGTCTCCGGCTCACAGCTCCCGGCTATATGTAAGTACATGTATCAACTATCATCGTCCGTCTCCGGCTCACAGCTCCCGGCTATATGTAAGTCCATGCATCAACTATCATCGTCCGTCTCCGGCTCACAGCTCCCGGCTATATGTAAGTACATGTATCAACTATCATCGTCCGTCTCACAGCTCCCAGCTATATGTAAGTCCATGTATCAACTATCATCGTCCGTCTCACAGCTCCCAGCTATATGTAAGTACATGTATCAACTATCATCGTCCGTCTCCGGCTCACAGCTCCCGGCTATATAGAAGTACATTTATCAACTATCATCGTCCGGCTCACAACTCCCAGCTATATGTAAGTACATGTATCAACTATCATCGTCCGGCTCACAACTCCCAGCTATATGTAAGTACATGTATCAACTATCATCGTCCGTCTCACAGCTCCCGGCTATATGTAGGTACATGTATCAACTATCATCATCCGTCTCACAGCTCCCGGCTATATGTAAGTACATTTATCAACGATCATCGTCCGTCTCTGGCTCACAGCTCCCGGCTATATGTAAGTACATGTATCAACAATCATCGTCCGTCACCGACTCACAACTCCCAGCTATATGTAAGTACATGTATCAACTATCATCGTCCGTCTCACAGCTCCCAGCTATATGTAAGTACATGTATCAACAATCATCGTCCGTCTCCGGCTCACAGCTCCCGGCTATATGTAAGTACATGTATCAACTATCATCGTGCGTCTCACCGCTCCCAGCTATATGTAAGTACATGTATCAACTATCATCGTCCGTCTCCGGCTCACAGCTCCCGGCTATATGTAAGTACATGTATCAACTATCATCGTCCGTCTCTGGCTCACAGCTCCCGGCTATATGTAAGTACATGTATCAACTATCATCGTCCGTCTCCGGCTCACAGCTCCCAGCTATATGTAAGTACATTTATCAACTATCATCGTCCGTCTCACAGCTCCCGGCTATATATAAGTACATGTATCAACTATCATCGTGCGTCTCACCGCTCCCAGCTATATGTAAGTACATGTATCAACTATCATCGTCCGTCTCCGGCTCACAGCTCCCGGCTATATGTAAGTACATGTATCAACTATCATCGTCCGTCTCCGGCTCACAGCTTCCGGCTATATGTAAGTACATGTATCAACTATCATCGTCCGTCACCGGCTCACAGCTCCCGGTTATATGTAAGTCCATGTATCAACTATCATCGTCCGTCTCCGGCTCACAGCTCCCGGCTATATGTAAGTCCATGCATCAACTATCATCGTCCGTCTCCGGCTCACAGCTCCCGGCTATATGTAAGTACATGTATCAACTATCATCGTCCGTCTCACAGCTCCCAGCTATATGTAAGTCCATGTATCAACTATCATCGTCCGTCTCACAGCTCCCAGCTATATGTAAGTACATGTATCAACTATCATCGTCCGTCTCCGGCTCACAGCTCCCGGCTATATAGAAGTACATTTATCAACTATCATCGTCCGGCTCACAACTCCCAGCTATATGTAAGTACATGTATCAACTATCATCGTCCGGCTCACAACTCCCAGCTATATGTAAGTACATGTATCAACTATCATCGTCCGTCTCACAGCTCCCGGCTATATGTAGGTACATGTATCAACTATCATCATCCGTCTCACAGCTCCCGGCTATATGTAAGTAGATGTATCAACTTTCATCGTCCGTCACCGACTCACAACTCCCAGCTATATGTAAGTACATGTATCAACTATCATCGTCCGTCTCACAGCTCCCAGCTATATGCAAGTACATTTATCAACGATCATCGTCCGTCTCACAGCTCCCGGCTATATGTAGGTACATGTATCAACTATCATCATCCGTCTCCGGCTCACAGCTTCCGGCTATATGTAAGTACATGTATCAACTATCATCGTCCGTCACCGGCTCACAGCTCCCGGTTATATGTAAGTCCATGTATCAACTATCATCGTCCGTCTCCGGCTCACAGCTCCCGGCTATATGTAAGTCCATGCATCAACTATCATCGTCCGTCTCCGGCTCACAGCTCCCGGCTATATGTAAGTACATGTATCAACTATCATCGTCCGTCTCACAGCTCCCAGCTATATGTAAGTCCATGTATCAACTATCATCGTCCGTCTCACAGCTCCCAGCTATATGTAAGTACATGTATCAACTATCATCGTCCGTCTCCGGCTCACAGCTCCCGGCTATATAGAAGTACATTTATCAACTATCATCGTCCGGCTCACAACTCCCAGCTATATGTAAGTACATGTATCAACTATCATCGTCCGGCTCACAACTCCCAGCTATATGTAAGTACATGTATCAACTATCATCGTCCGTCTCACAGCTCCCGGCTATATGTAGGTACATGTATCAACTATCATCATCCGTCTCACAGCTCCCGGCTATATGTAAGTAGATGTATCAACTTTCATCGTCCGTCACCGACTCACAACTCCCAGCTATATGTAAGTACATGTATCAACTATCATCGTCCGTCTCACAGCTCCCAGCTATATGCAAGTACATTTATCAACGATCATCGTCCGTCTCACAGCTCCCGGCTATATGTAGGTACATGTATCAACTATCATCATCCGTCTCACAGCTCCCGGCTATATGTAAGTACATGTATCAACTATCATCGTCCGTCTCACAGCTCCCGGCTATATGTAGGTACATGTATCAACTATCATCATCCGTCTCACAGCTCCCGGCTATATGTAAGTACATTTATCAACTATCATCGTCCGTCTCACAGCTCCCGGCTATATATAAGTACATGTATCAACTATCATCGTCCGTCTCTGGCTCACAGCTCCCGGCTATATGTAAGTACATGTATCAACTATCATCGTGCGTCTCACAGCTCCCGGTTATATGTAAGTCCATGTATCAACTATCATCGTCCGTCTCCGGCTCACAGCTCCCGGCTATATGTAAGTCCATGCATCAACTATCATCGTCCGTCTCCGGCTCACAGCTCCCGGCTATATGTAAGTACATGTATCAACTATCATCGTCCGTCTCACAGCTCCCAGCTATATGTAAGTCCATGTATCAACTATCATCGTCCGTCTCACAGCTCCCAGCTATATGTAAGTACATGTATCAACTATCATCGTCCGTCTCCGGCTCACAGCTCCCGGCTATATAGAAGTACATTTATCAACTATCATCGTCCGGCTCACAACTCCCAGCTATATGTAAGTACATGTATCAACTATCATCGTCCGTCTCACAGCTCCCAGCTATATGCAAGTACATTTATCAACGATCATCGTCTGTCTCACAGCTCCCGGCTATATGTAGGTACATGTATCAACTATCATCATCCGTCTCACAGCTCCCGGCTATATGTAAGTAGATGTATCAACTTTCATCGTCCGTCACCGGCTCACAGCTCCCGGCTATATGTAAGTACATTTATCAACTATCATCGTCCGTCTCCGGCTCAGAGCTCCCGACTATATGTAAGTACATTTATCAACTATCATCGTCCGTCTCCGGCTCAGAGCTCCCGGCTATATGTAAGTCCATTTATCAACTATCATCGTCCGTCACCGGCTCAGAGCTCGCGGCTATATGTAAGTACATTTATCAACTATCATCGTCCGTCACCGGCTCACAGCTCCCGGCTATATGTAAGTCCATTTATCAACTATCATCGTCCGTCACCGGCTCAGAGCTCGCGGCTATATGTAAGTACATGTATCAACTATCATCGTCCGTCTCACAGCTCCCGGCTATATGTAAGTACATTTATCAACTATCATCGTCCGTCACCGGCTCACAGCTCCCGGCTATATGTAAGTACATTTATCAACTATCATCGTCCGTCACCGGCTCACAGCTCCCGGCTATATGTAAGTACATTTATCAACTATCATCGTCCGTCACCGGCTCACAGCTCCCGGCTATATGTAAGTCCATTTATCAACTATCATCGTCCGTCTCCGGCTCAGAGCTCCCGGCTATATGTAAGTACATTTATCAACTATCATCGTCCGTCTCCGGCTCAGAGCTCCCGGCTATATGTAAGTACATGTATCAACTATCATCGTCCGTCTCACAGCTCCCGGCTATATGTAAGTACATGTATCAACTATCATCGTCCGTCTCCGGCTCACAGCTCCCGGCTATATGTAAGTACATGTATCAACTATCATCGTCCGTCTCCGGCTCACAGCTCCCGGCTATATGTAAGTCCATTTATCAACTATCATCGTCCGTCTCCGGCTCACAGCTCCCGGCTATATGTAAGTCCATTTATCAACTATCATCGTCCGTCACCGGCTCAGAGCTCCCAGCTATATGTAAGTACATTACTGTAAGAAAAGTCCTTCTTTTAGACTGGAAAACCCCATTATATGTGACTGGTGACCCCAACAAAGAGGAGAGAATGACCCACACATAGCTCCAGTGTGAGAGGCCGGAGGTACCTGTGGTGGAGTCCTGCTGGGCAGACACTGGACCTTGGTCCTTTAGGTCATCATCCTTAATCTTCAGAAGAACATCGGCATTCACAATTTTATAACCTGGTGACAGGACACAGGGAGAAAAAGAATAATAAATCCGGAATCCATCATCTGTTCTCTATATAACACCATTGTCTCCTCTCTATATAACACCAGCCTCTCCTCTCTATATAACACCACCCTCTGTTCTCTATATAACACCACCCTCTGCTCTCTATATAACACCACCCTCTCCTCTCTATATAACACCAGCCTCTCCTCTCTATATAACACCACCGTCTGCTCTCTATATAACACCAGCCTCTCCTCTCTATATAACACCAGCCTCTCCTCTCTATATAACACCAGCCTCTCCTCTCTATATAACACCATCCTCTCCTCTATATAACACCACCCTCTCCTCTCTATATAACACCAGCCTCTCCTCTCTATATAACACCACCGTCTGCTCTCTATATAACACCAGCCTCTCCTCTCTATATAACACCATCCTCTCTATATAACACCAGCCTCTCCTCTCTATATAACACCATCCTCTCCTCTATATAACACCAGCCTCTCCTCTCTATATAACACCACCCTCTCCTCTCTATATAACACCACCCTCTCCTCTCTATATAACACCACCCTCTCCTCTCTATATAACACCAGCCTCTCCTCTCTATATAACACCACCCTCTCCTCTCTATATAACACCACCCTCTCCTCTCTATATAACACCAGCCTCTCCTCTCTATATAACACCAGCCTCTCCTCTCTATATAACACCACCGTCTGCTCTCTATATAACACCAGCCTCTCCTCTCTATATAACACCAGCCTCTCCTCTCTATATAACACCACCCTCTGCTCTCTATATAACACCAGCCTCTCCTCTCTATATAACACCACCCTCTGCTCTCTATATAACACCATCGTCTGCTCTCTATATAACACCATCGTCTGCTCTCTATATAACACCACCCTCTCCTCTCTATATAACACCACCCTCTGCTCTCTATATAACACCACCCTCTCCTCTCTATATAACACCACCCTCTCCTCTCTATATAACACCACCCTCTGCTCTCTATATAACACCACCCTCTGCTCTCTATATAACACCACCCTCTGCTCTCTATATAACACCACCCTCTCCTCTCTATATAACACCAGCCTCTCCTCTCTATATAACACCAGCCTCTCCTCTCTATATAACACCTCAGATCACATACATCCAGGTAATTTAGGACACGGTCCCCGGTATATAACAGTACTCGCCCACGTACCCATGGCCTCCAGCGCAGAGTGGATCTCCCGCATCACCTTCTTGTACAGTTCCCTCTGCCAGTCCTCTAACACACCCCACTCCTCAGCGGAGAAGCAGGCTGCCACGTCGTGGAAAGTCACTGAGCCCTGGGGGGGACAGAGGGACACGGAGCTATGACAGGGGATCCATCCACTGTACTAACAAGTACAACCTATATATACAACCTACATATACACAACCTATATATACAACCTACGTATACAACCTACATATACACAACCTATATATACAATCTATATATACAACCTACATATACACAACCTATATATACAACCTACATATACAACCTATATATACAATCTATATATACACATGATCTGTGTCCGGTCATCAGCGTCACAGTAAATCTTATAAACGTGCAGATTATATTTTCTGTTGCACATATGGAATAGAGGTTAACATACAACTAGCAATGATGTACTGAGCTCTGAGCCTCATCAGTCTGACAGCAACATACTGTGGTGGGATGGGGGGGCTCAGGACTCAGGACCATACTGTGGTGGGATGGGGGGCTCAGGACCATACTGTGGTGGGATGGGGGGGGCTCAGGACCATACTGTGGTGGGATGGGGGGGGCTCAGGACCATACTGTGGTGGGATGGGGGGGGGGCTCAGGACCATACTGTGGTGGGATGGGGGGGGGGCTCAGGACCATACTGTGGTGGGATGGGGGGGGGGCTCAGGACCATACTGTGGTGGGATGGGGGGGGGGCTCAGGACCATACTGTGGTGGGATGGGGGGCTCAGGACCATACTGTGGTGGGATGGGGGGCTCAGGACCATACTGTGGTGGGATGGGGGGGGGGCTCAGGACCATACTGTGGTGGGATGGGGGGGGGGGCTCAGGACCATACTGTGGTGGGATGGGGGGGGGGGGCTCGGGACCATACTGTGGTGGGATGGGGGGGGGGGCTCAGGACCATACTGTGGTGGGATGGGGGGGGGGGCTCGGGACCATACTGTGGTGGGATGGGGGGGGGCTCAGGACCATACTGTGGTGGGATGGGGGGGGGGGCTCAGGACCATACTGTGGTGGGATGGGGGGGGGGGCTCAGGACCATACTGTGGTGGGATGGGGGGGGGGGCTCAGGACCATACTGTGGTGGGATGGGGGGGGGGCTCAGGACCATACTGTGGTGGGATGGGGGTCTCAGGACCATACTGTGGTGGGATGGGGGGGGGGCTCAGGACCATACTGTGGTGGGATGGGGGTCTCAGGACCATACTGTGGTGGGATGGGGGTCTCAGGACCATACTGTGGTGGGATGGGGGTCTCAGGACCATACTGTGGTGGGATGGGGGGCTCAGGACCAGTAATACAATTAGGAAGGTGTCCACCAGGTTTTAGACTCTTACTATTCATCCTTTCCTCATCTCTGGGATGTGACTGGACAACCTAACCTCCTGGGTGGCCTGGTCTTGTCCTGGGTACTCATGATGCAGAAACCTCATTACAAGGAAAACTAACTCACCTGCCCGGGGAAAAAGCTTTTATCCTCCGTGTTTAATCTTATTCTTGAGGGGTCCCCCGTCTCCCACTCCTCCTTAATGGTCTTATTTTTGGGGCTGTCGAGCGGAGCAGAGAGGACATCACCGCGTTCAGACTTCTCTGTCGGTGGATCTCTGCACTGAGCCTCTGTGTCTGAGCTGTCATCGGCACAATACGAGTCCACATCTATTCAGGAGGAAAGAAGAGACACCCAGTGAGCCGGACGTTACGTAACTATCACAACCCTGGCAGGGACTGATGTGAGTGAGTTCTCTGTACAGCGCTGTGGAATCAGTGGTGCTATATAAATAAATGATGATATATATGATGCTGTCTAAAGCAGCTAAGTAATAATGTCAGAGAGCACTGGCCATTTTCTACCAAAGTAGACCAACATCTTTTATTGGTCCAAAATGACCAGAGATCCCCAAATCAGCCTGTTATCAAGATGCCGGCTTGTTCTGGCCTCGGAGAGATGATCAGCCGGCCAGGAAAATGAAGTTGGCTGAAGCCCGCGGTCATTAAGTGTGTGCAGTAATTCACCGAGGCTTGGTCTGACTGAAGACCAGCAGGATCTCACCAATTCCGCCACCCACAAGTGTCACCAACATGGACCAGATCCCGTCTGTTTGATGCTCAATAAGCAACTAGATCAACTTGTGTTCAGGAGCTTTAATGATGATGAAGAAGTGAATCAGGACACTATATTGGGTGTACTAAGATAATACACTGGACAGCATAGTGGTTAGCATTGCTGCCTAGTAGAATTGGGGTCATGGGTTCGATTCCAACCAGGGGTCTATCTGTACGGGGTTTTTTTTTTTCCCCCTTGTTTTCTCCCACAGTCCAATACTGGTTGGCTGATTGGCTGCTGGCTAAAATGGATCCTAGTTGTGGGGCAGCGACTGGTGTGAATGATTATTCTCTGCGCAGATCTGTATAACATTGTGTTGTTATATAAACGATAATATAATAAGTGTGTTCTCATTATTTTGGCAGCTACTGTGTGTTTCAGATCTTGTAGAATTTGGTCAGGGGATTTGGGGCAGGACCTAACCCTACAATAATAACAAGTGGGCTCTGTAATCACATACAAGGGGGTCTCGGTTCCCCGTCTTGCACCCATTTGGGGCTCTCTCCGGTCACGTACCCTCTTTCTTTACAGCATGCCCATTACTCCTGCAGCCATTCACGGGCTGGCTGCCTCTCTCAGTTTTTACACGGGGGATCAGAGCTTTGCCCAGCCCACTCCCCTTCATGCTGGGGCTCTTCAATGCACAGTGGTTAGTGATTCTTCGTTGGGGAGACAACCCAGCTGCCATCTTCAGGTTTTTCATGATGCTGCGAATCCTGGTCTCCCCCATGGGAAGGTTTTTGAACCAGCGGGCGTAGCCTGGTCTACAATCGGGCTGCGGAGTAAGGTAGAAGGGGGCGTCCTTGCACTTCATCTTTTCGGGCCTCTCCGCCGTGTACTTCTCATAGGCCTTGACAACGTCTCTCTCCGGCTGCTCCGGGCTCTCGTAGATCTGCATGGTCATGGTATGCGATGGGTGCAGCTTGCCGGGGTTACGTCCCGGGGTCAGTTTCTTCGTGTGCTCCAGGTACTTCCTCCCCTGGGTGTCGGCTTTCAGGACGATGTCGCCCCACTTCAGGCTGTGCTGCTCCATGGTGCGGAGGCTGAAGTGGAGGCCGATGTTGAAGAACAACATGTGGAGCAGGGCGGTGGGGCTGTGGAGGCCGATGGTGCCGGTGGAATACAGCAGCTCGATCTCCCTCTCGGTCAGCGGCTCGGCGTGGTTGGGGTGGTTCCCTTTGCCGATGGTCTTCAGGTAGCTCTGCTTCTCCTTCATGGTGCTGACGGTCTTCAGGAAGCGGGTCTCCCGGGAGCGGTAGATGGCGTGGGGGTAGCCGCACTTCTCGAAGTGGCGGTCCAGGCTGCCCAGGATGCCGCGCAGGGTCCCGGGCTCGTACTCGGAGCCGTCCTGCTTACGGTGGGTGCGGATGAAGTTGGCCAGGTGGGTGTCCAGCTCGCCCACAGGGATGGCGAGCAGCGGGCGCTCCTCCTGCACCCGGCACAGGTACGACTGGACGATGCGCAGGTCGAACTTCGTCTTCTTCAGCGTGTTCTTATTATCCAGCTGGGCGGCCTCCTCCATCTTCCTGACTGGGTCCATGGCTCGCTGTGACGTCAGGTAGAGGATGATATCACACCGGTGACGTCATACAGCGGACAATAACACATCAATGACGTCACTTAGAGGACAATAACACACCAGTGACGTCACAGCCCCATTGCCCTCACGTGACCTCCGCCCAGTCCGTGCTCCCGGGCCCCGTTACACCGCGGCCGCTCCCTCCTGCACCCTCCGCTTCGCATTCACCGGAGATACCGCGAGAGCAGACCGGGAGCATGGCGCATGCGCAGGACAGCCCGGAGGCCGATAGTGTTCTGCGCCTGCGCGTTCGGTCGAAATGACGCATGCGCATCAGTGAAGAAGAAGCCGGCGGAAGCTCTTGGGCAGTGCGCATGCGTGTAAGTGAGGGGATCTCAGGTCATGGCTGGTTGGTACTGCGCCTGCGCAAAGCTCAACTTATGTTACTGGACAGGCTACCCACAATGCACTGCTGCTCAGTACATGGTATTATTACAGACATGTCAGTAATTATATGTAGGTGCAACATGTGCTGCTACCCTGTAATCTGCAATAATATACACACCCAGCTGCACAGTATCACTTCTATCATCCTGTACATACAGCTGCACAGTATCACTTCTATCATCCTGTAGGTACAGCTGCACAGTATCACTTCTATCATCCTGTAGGTACAGCTGCACAGTATCACTTCTATCATCCTGTACGTACAGCTGCACAGTATCACTTCTATCATCCTGTACATACAGCTGCACAGTATCACTTCTATCATCCTGTAGGTACAGCTGCACAGTATCACTTCTATCATCCTGTAGGTACAGCTGCACAGTATCACTTCTATCATCCTGTAGGTACAGCTGCACAGTATCACTTCTATCATCCTGTACGTACAGCTGCACAGTATCACTTCTATCATCCTGTACGTACAGCTGCACAGTATCACTTCTATCATCCTGTACGTACAGCTGCACAGTATCACTTCTATCATCCTGTATGTACAGCTGCACAGTATCACTTCTATCATCCTGTACATACAGCTGCACAGTATCACTTCTATCATCCTGTACGTACAGCTGCACAGTATCACTTCTATCATCCTGTACATACAGCTGCACAGTATCACTTCTATCATCCTGTGCACCAATGGTAGTTCTGCCACTGGTTCAGGCGGAATGATTTGGAAGGGATGAGGTCTTATCAGCAGAGGGGGCCAGACTTCAGCAATGGCCGTCAGGCTAAGGGAGATGGGATGAAAGATCATGGATGGATGTGAGCAAGAAAGGGGCAGAGGAGAAATGTGCAGGATTGTGAAGTATTAGAGGCACGTGGTGGAGGATGAGGGGTGGAAGGAGAGAGCTGCACCTTACAAAATCATAACCCCTGAACCAGTGGCGGAACTACCAGTGGTGCGGTGGTTGCAGAGGGCTCCCCCCTGCCTCCCGGCCCCAGGGCCCACAGATTGCTAGTTCCGCCTCTGCTTTGGGATTTTGGGAAGCCCGAAGTGTTTCCCCGGTTTGACACTACCCCTGTTAAGGTGTGGAATCTAACGGAGAGGGAGGTGTTCACCAGAGGTTCCACAAGGGAGTATGGGCTTGGCAGCTCCGTAACCGCAGGTCGCTGTCCTCTCTAAGGGTAACGGGTGAAACCAGAGGGAGAGCTGGGAGAACAGAGAAACTGGGGAGCAGGAGGAGAGGTCCAGATACAAAGATTACTGATGAAATCCTAAGGCCAAGTTGCACCTAGAATCAGGAATACCGTTAGATAAGAGTCTCTGCAGCAGCTGTTGCTGGTGGAATCCTGTGGAGCTGGGGTTGAATCAGGAACACTAGTAGAGAAGCAGGGATTCAGGAGCCAGTACTGGGACACATCTAACCAGGAGGAGAGACCTGAAGATCTGGCAATTTGGTAGAGAAGCAGATGCTTTAAGACACAGCTGACAGGCAATTAGCCAATCAAGAGGATGCAGAAAGTATTGAGCAGACCAGGTGTGAGCCTGCTCAGTTCAGAGCAGCAAGTGAATACAGAAAGAGGGAAACAGGTGAGAACAGTGACCATAATGCAGGTTTGGCTGGTGCAATGTGTGACTGTACCCCCCCCCCCCCCACACATACACTTAAAGGTGGACGCTGGAGACCTGAGACCAGGTGTTTTGGGATTCTTGAAATGAAATCTTATAAGAAGGGGAGCATTGACATCAAAAGAGTTAATCCAAGAACGTTCCTCTGGACTGAATCCTTTCCAATCTACAATGTATTTGAGTCTCCCACGGGAACGTTTGGAGTCCAGAATCTATTTCATCTTAAATTCTTCACCCTGTGAAACAGAGAGAGAGCATGGAGGCACTTTGCCGGAGGAGAACCGGTTGATGATAAGTGGTTTCAGTAGAGACACATGGAAGGTATCTGAGATGCGAAGGGAAGTAGGAAACTTGAGTCTAACCGACGCAGGGTTAATGATCAGAAGGATTGTAAATGGACCAATGAACCAAGGTGCAAATTTAATACACGGTACCTTGAGGCGGATGTTTTTCGTGGACAGCCACACTTTATCGCCTACTTTCAGCAGAGGGATGGCCGACGTCTCCTATCCGCAAACTGTTTATAACGGGAGGAGGATTGTTCGAGACACTTAAGGGTTCGGGTCCAAATAGAACACAAATTTTGATAGAGATCATCAACTGTCGGTACTTGGGTGGGAGGGCAGAAAATCTGTGAGGATTTGGATGATGACCATGAATGATAAAGAATGGAGTAGAAGAGGTTGACTCATGATAAAGGTTATTGTGAGCGAATTCCGCCCATGGTAGCAGGTCGGACTAATTATCCTGGGAAGCCGAGGAGTAGATCCGGATGAAACTCTCCAGGTCCTGGCTTACTCTGTCTGACCGTTTGATTGCGGGTGATAGGCCGTAGAGAAGTTAAGTTGAATGTTGAGAATTTTGCACAGAGATTTCCAAAACCTAGAGGTAAATTGGACGCCACGATCTGACACAATCGCCAATGGGCAGCCATGAAGGCGAAAGATTTCTTTTACAAACAATTGAGCCAGCTGAGCAGCCGAGGTTAAGCCCATGAGGGCCATCTTGGAGAAACGGTCCACATCGGCCCATACTGTGTTGAATTTCTTGCTAGGAGGAAGGTCTGTGATAAAATCCATGGAGATGAATGACCATGGTTTGGATGGAAGAGGTAGCGCAATTAAGGGACCTGCAGGTTTCAGCCGAGGAGTCTTATGTTGTGCGCAAATATTGCAGGCGGCTACAAACTGCTTGGTATCAGTGCGGAGGGTTGGCCACCAATAATTCCTGGAGAGTACCTCGATGGTCTTAATAGTTCCAGCATGACCAGTAAAACGTGAGGTATGAGCCCATTGGAGTATCTTCTTACGAAGAGATAGAGGAAGGAATGTCTTGCCTGGAGGAGGAATAGGAGAGGTTGTTGTAGGTGTAACCTGGAGTGTTGCAGGATCTAGGATTAGATGGGGAGAAGACTCCAAAGGTCCAGTTTCATGGAGGAATGCTCGGGACAGTGCATCTGCTTTTTTGTTCTCAGTGCCAGGTTTAAAGGTAATATGTAAGTTAAACCTGGAGAAAAAGAGAGACCAACGTGCCTGCCGTGGATTTAGACATTGGGCAGTTTGAAGTTAAAGCAGGTTTATATGATCAGTGGTGATGTTAACGGGGAACTGAGAGCCCTCTAGAAGATATCTCCACTCCGAGAGTGCTAATTTCATGGCTAGGAGCTCCTCGTCTCCAATCGCTTAGTTTTGCTCTGCGGGCAGAAACTTACGAGAGAAAAAAGCACAGGGGTGGGACTTAATCTCAGAAGGAACGAACTGGGTTAGTACCGCTCTTACCCCTACTGCTCAGGCATCAACCTCTACGAGGAAAAGTAATGTGAGGCCCGGTTGTCTGAGAGTTGGCCAATTTAAGGGCTTGAAAGGCTTCAATCGCCTCCGGAGGCCAGAATCTAGTTTCAGCTCCCTTTCGAGTAAGCGCTACAATAGGAGAGAATATAGTACAGTACCCTTATATGAACTGTCTGTAATAGTTACAAAGCCAAGGAAATGTTGAACTGCCTAGATACTTGAAGGGAGAGGCCAATCAAGAATCATCATCATCATTTATTTATATAGCGCCACTAATTCTGCAGCACTGTACAGAGAACTCATTCACATCAGTCCCTGCCCCATTGGAGCTTACAGTCTAAATTACCTAATATAGACACACACTCACACACAGATAGACAGAGAGGGAGAGACTAGGGTCAATTTTGAAAGCAGCCAATTAACCTACTGGTATGTTTTTGGAGTGTGGGAGGAAACCAGAGCACCCGGAGGAAACCCATGCAAACTCCACACAGATAGGGCCATGGTCGGGAATCGAACTCATGACCCCAGTGCTGTGAGGCAGAAGTGCTAGCCACTAGGCCACTGTGCTGCCCTCAATGGCACAGACCTTCTCTGGATCCATCTTCAGGCTTGAACCAAAACAATATAACACAGGAAAGTTGATCTTGCAGAATAATTGATTCTGCTGTAAGCGGGTGAGCACTTCAGCTACTTGCCTTCAGTGAGAAGGTAGATCACGAGAGAACACCAGGATATCGTCCAGATATACCACAACGCAGGAATATAATAGATTTCTGAAGATGTCGTTGACTAAATGCTGGAACACCACGGGAGCATTACAAAGTCCAAAGGGCATAACCATCCCCGTTGTTGAAGGCGGTCTTCCATTCGTCGCCCTTGCAGATTCTGATTAAGTTGTAAGCTCCCCGCAGATGTAATTTGGTGAATATTTGAGCCCCTTTTATCCGGTCGAAAAGTTCTGTTACAAGTGAAATGGGATAACAATTTTTGATTGTAATGGCGTTCAAACTCCTGTAATCAATGCATGGGCACAAGGAACCGTCTTTTTCACAAAGAAAAAACCAGCGCCAGCTGAAGAGGTGGAAGGCCGAATAAACCCACGTTGGAGGTTTCCCGAACGTATTCCGTCATAGATTGTGTTTCAGCAATAGATAAGGGGTTCACCCGGCCTCGGGGGTAGGGGGATCTTGCCAGGCTGGAGCTCAATAGGACAGTTCCAAGCCTGGTGGGGCGGTAAAGTTCCGGCACTGGCCTTATCAAAGACATCTGTGAAGGAGGCATAGTGAGGAGGCAGCAGTATCTTAGGAGGTTCAGAAGATGAAGATATAACTTGTAGAGGTTTCACTTGATTGAGACAATGGGAGTGGCAGAGAGGACCCTAGGCTAATATCTGGGAGGTAGACTAGTCCACATGGGGGAATGTTGTCGGAGCCAGGGAAGGCCCAAGATTACCGGATTGGTGACTTGAGGTAGAATGAAGAACGAAAGCGTCTCGGGATGCAAGACCCCAACCTGAAGAGTTAATGGCTTGGCTTGCGAGTAGATGGTTCCATTGGTGATTCTGCTTCCGTCAATAGCTGTGATGACGATTGGCTGAGGAAGAGATTTGGTGGGTAAGGACAGACGTCTCACCAGGGCAGAGATATGAAATTGCCAGCCGCTACCGAGTCCAGAAGGGGTGAAGAACAGACTGGTCCCGAGGACCCCAGAATTGTAATGGGGATCAGGCAAATTGAAGATTTGCTCAAATTTGGAGAGAGTTTTAATGTCCCCAGCCTGACCTCCCCGGAACAGGTTAGAGGTTGGCGTGTCCCTGGCTCTGCACAATAGATACACAAATTGTTAGAAATCCTTCATTGCCTCTCCTCTCCTGAGAGTTTCGACCGACCAATTTGCATTGGCTCCTTGGTGGCAGTTGGAGGAAGAAATCAGGGAGCCAATCTGACGGAAGTGCAACAAGGAGCGTCCTTCTCGGAAGACCTCTTTTTGTCACTGAGTGTCTACTCTGTGACAAAGTGAGATTAATTCATCCAATGTTGTCGGGAGTTTCTGAGAAGCTAAGACATCCTTTATCCGGTCTGACAGTACCTGCCAGAAGGCCACAATAAGAGCCTCGTTCCAATGAAGTTCAGAGGAGAGGGCGCAAAACTTGGTAACATATTGAGAAACAGATTGAGAGCCCTGATGAAGTCTGAGGATACTAGAGGATGCGGAAGAGACATGGCCTGGGCTCATCGAATATCTTTCGGAAGGATGAGATGAAGGCTGTAGAGTCATGAAGAAGGGGCTCGTCCCGTTCCCAGAGAGGATGCCCAAGCCAATGCTTGTCCGGAGAGTAGAGAGATGATATAAGCGACTTTAGAGCATCCTGAGGGGAAGTTATGTGGAAGCAACTCAAACTGGATGGAGCACTGGTTCAGGAACCCTCAACTGTTTTTTGGATCACTGTAAACTTTTGGAGAGGATAACCTTAAAGTGGAAGTGGGTGCTGCTGCAACAGGACCTGGAGGTGCAAGAGCTGCTGCCACTGGAGGAGCCAGAAGATTTGCCTGGATACTATCTAGGCGGGCTGCCACTGCTTGTAAACACTGGAGGAGTTGGATCTGGGTAGCATCTTGCTGCTTCACTCTGCCAGCTAGATGTTGCAACACGTCCTTGGTGGTAGGTTCTCCGTCGGGATGCATTTGTAACGATCTGCTTACTGCTTTGCCTGGCAGCTCCTGCCTCCTGGACTTCTGGACTTTATTATTTGTTCTTTTTGTGTGTTGCAGCAGTACCTTCATTCACCAGAGGTTCTGCTATTGTGCCCTACTTGTTTGTATCAGGGGTTAACCTGCCCTGTAATTATTCCTTGCACCTGGGTGTGTCCCTTCTTAAACCTGTCACTCCCAGCATACATTGCTGGTTATTGTTGTCCCATCCTGTGATGTCATATACTTGTTGCAACCTGTGGATTCTTCCTCCTGCCTTGCTCCTCTGGTTCATGCCTGCTTGGAACCTGTTCATACATCCTGCTTCCCTGCATTATCTGCTTACCTGCTGGTTTCTGAACATTCTTATTATTTCCTGCATCAGCTTGCACCTGGTATTTACTACTGCTCTCAATTACCTGCTATTTATACTTTTCTGCAAATAAACAGAGTGTTTTCACCATATTCGTGACTCCTAGCTGTACTCCTGTTTGTAACCGTGACAGCATTTATGGCCAGATTTTACTGTCACAATCAGAAGGTTTTGGGAAGCCCGAAGTGTTTGCCTGGTTTGACACTACCCCCATTAAGGTGCGGAGTCTAACGGAGAGGGAGGTTTCCACCAGAGGTTCCCGCAAGAGAGCATTGACTTGGTGGCTCCATAACTGCAGGTCTTGGTCCTCTCAGAGGGTAACGGGAAAAACCAGAGGAAGAGCTGGGAGAACAGAGAAACTGGGGAGCAGGAGGAGAAGTCCAGAAGCAAAAGACTACTGATGAAATACTTAGGCTAGGTAGCAACTAGAATCAGGAATACAGATAGATAAGATGATATGCAACGACTGTTGCTGATGAAATCCTGTGGAGCTAGGTTAGCACCATTGAATCAGAAACACAAGTAGATAATATGGTCTGCAGCAACGGTTGCTGGTGAAATCCTGTGGAGTTGGATAGCGCCGTTGGATCAGGAATACAAGTAGATAAGCAGGGATACAGGAGCCAATACTGGGACACGTCTAACCAAAGTAGAGACCTGAAGATCTGGCAACTTGGTAGAGAAGCAGATGCGTTAAATAGACCAGGTGTGTGCCTGCTCAGTTCAGACCAGCAAGCGAATGCAGAAGGAAACAGGACCATAATGCAGGTTTAGCTGTTGCAGTATGTGACACTCCCTCTCCTCCGTCAGAATCCACACCATCTCTTTTCTCCTCTCTACATTCGCCTATTGCCCACCTGCCCAGTCTCCCACAACTCACATCCTATCCATTAATGTCCTTATCCTCATCCTAGGTGATCAGAGCACCCTATCAAAAACCCCATTGGTGGTTCCTTCTCTAAATTTCTCTCGCTTCCTTCTTTGGTCTCCCTCAATGGATGACATCTCCCACCCACCATGATGGACACTCTCAGGATCTTGTCTTTCTCAGCTTCTGCACCTTCTCCAGTTTCTCCAGCTGTCCCTTCCCACTCTCTGACCACAACCTCCTCTCCTTTACACTCACCTTGCCTCCTACTTCCCTCGATGGCCAATCTAAGGGCACACTGCAGTGCCCTCGCCCCGATCCTCCTCTCATCTTAGCCAGCACCACTCCTCGGACCTATCACTTCGCAGTCCTGCCCTGATTTGGATGTCTCTTTCTACAGCAGCACTTTAACCTCCGGGTTATAGAAAGCTGCACCATCCACCATATATCACCGGAGCACAGGCACTCCAGACAGACCCACTACAAGTTTATACTGCCCTCTGTCTAGCTAAACGTTCCTGCTTTGTTTCTAATATCCGCTGTTAAAGATACATTAAAATATTGGTCAAATAAATAAATCTGAATTGCTTATAAATTGTTTTCCCTGAGTGTGTTGCGTTCACAATTCTAAGAGACTAGTGATCACATGTCAGCGCAAATGTGGTCACATGTGATTGCTCTGTAGCGGCGAGACGTAACCACATTACTTGTTGTATTGTACTGTTCCATCATATTCCCATAGACTTATTGTGCAATAGGATATACTTGGGGCTTCTATTCATCAAAGAGGTGTAAGGCCAACAAGAGTTGCTCTTCTATTGAAGGGGGTTTTACTCAATAATAATCAATACTAAGGCTATAGTAACTTAGACATTAGATATACTTAAGCTGTATCAATATTCGTTTACTGAGTTTTTGTCCAGATTCAACATTACTTGGGATGTCAAACATTGTTTATTGCCTCTCACTATTCTAAATTCAACATAACATTGGTTAGTAAACAATTCTCATTGTCCATATCTGTTTAAAATTCACTAGTTCTTACCATAAATTTAACATTGTAGCAATGACCATTGTCTGACCTGAAACCTGATGCATAGGCAAACCAAGGGGGGTTTCCTAATGCCTGGAAACCCCCCTCCACAAATCCTGCGTTTACCCCTGTGATGTTGGCAATAATGTAATTTGTGACCCTATCTCTCCTGTGCCAGCAGGCCGTGCAGTCTTGGTGGTATTTTGTTGTGTTAATTTCTTCCATTTTTCCTTCATATGATTATTATAGTAAAGTCTGTTTGTCTTGAGTGTATGATTCTATTATCTTTAATGTAAAATCTCATCTTAATACATCTTAATAGTTTTTATGCTTTGAAACCACAGTGATCGAGTCAGCCAATCACTTATTTACCTTTAATACCACTCTGTCAAGAACCCTCGATTCTTATTTGGCACCTTCAGATCATTTCTTTTATCATCATCCCCCCTACAAAACATCTCCTGTGCTGCTCCATCCATAGGACGTCCTACCTCACCCGACCAGACTCTCCCTCAACCCTTCAGATGCTCTCTTAAAACCTCTGTCCTTACTAAAATCTCACCTACATTTACCTTATAATACTTTTAAAGAGTACAACCTGCAATGGATACTACTGTCACTGGGCTGATCTACTACTCTCCCAATCTCCGCTCAGAGTGACACTCATCCCTTTGCTCTCCGCATTACCTTCTCTGTCTAGATTGTCTGCTCTCTACTCTTTATTCTCACGTCGCCACCTCCACACCCCCCGGGATTGTACCTGTTCTGTTCCTTATGTATACTTAGTTTCCTCATTGAGCATTGTGGCGTCCTACAAATAAATGATGATGTAGATGATTGGCAGTAAGTGTAGGACGGAGGTTATGTGTTGGGCGATGTACTATAGTATTGTCAGTAGTGGTTACCTCTAGTTTATCGCTGGGATCAGAGGTGGTCGGGCTCCCGGCACTGTAATATGATGAAATGACAAGTCGCTCAGAATATGCTTTTATAATAAACTGTTCCCTAATAACCTCAGTATAGATGATATATTTATGGATGGAGCTGAAGTTTTGTTGGATATTGGCCATTATTCTTCCATTTACTATAATGACCACTATTGTAATGTGAAAATTAAAGTATGCATCGTATCGGAGTGGTACATGAAGGGAATACTGAAGTTTAGTAGAATAGTATTGAGCTGACTGGGAAATCTATTATACTTTGTAGTGTTCCTTTCCTAATTAACACAATGTTTTCAATGTAACGGACACAGAATATCAGGTTTGGCCTGTAGGTGTCACTGTGCAGCTCCTACCAAGCAAGGGCTCACCAAGTCCCCATCGCCATGCCAAATATCTGTAGGCAGATCTGAAATTAAAATAACAGGAAAAGAATGCCTTGAACAGAAAATCAATTTTCCTTCAAATGTGCTGGGGTGAAGTTAGATATCACCTAAAGGAGAACTCCACTTTTAGTGGTTTGTAGCTTTATTTATTCCTTGGGTTTGACCATAGGTTCAGGATTATGCACTGAATCCAGTTGTACCTACAGTAGATCTGTTGCCAAGTCTGTTGGGCAGCAAAAATAAATGACTGGTGTCAATTATATTCAATGGTGCAGTTCCCCGATAGAATAGGGATATTATCATCGTGCAAAGTGCATTTTTTTAAAGGTTTTCTGTTATATCTGTTTCATAATTGTAAGAAGAAGGTCAGAGAGGCTGTATATTGTATATTGTGGGGATGTGCTGCAATACCAGCTACAGACAACAGGTGGCAGTGCACCCTCAACACAGACAACTGCACATTCTTTTTCACTTACTGCAATCAGCACTTTGGTAAAGGTCAAGTCAATTAGCACTAAAACTCTGCAGGAGAATGAGTTGGAGTTTTGTTTCCCTGCTGCTGCTTCTAGAGTCCTGTTTTGTTTGTCTGTTTATCGACTTTGGCTTCATCCCTCACAATTCCACGTTCTCCAATCCTTTGACTTTGGCTTTGTCCCTCAAAACCCGTCCCCTCAGGACTAGCAGCTTGGCTGGTCATGGTGTCTCCCCAGCTACGTGGTTCTCTCCTGTGAGAACCCAGCACCGTGACACATATAAACATGGGGAGACTGGTATTGGTTGATATTTAGACCTAATTTGGCAGCTTTAGCAGTTGATAATATATGAATCACATTAATTTACCTACATCGGGGGTTAGCCATGGGCACAAGAGAGATATCATTCCTAATGGCTTTTATTTGTTGTATATGTAGTCTGCGGATATCTCTGACCTCCTGTACGGTGACCTGACTGCATATTAGTCATGAGTTCGGTTCAGAAGCGAGCTGGCTATTATATCAGTGACACATTTTACTGCACAGATCTTCCCATTTTTGAAGATTACGACCATATAGAATTCTTCAATCTCTTTTATCCTAGCAAAAATATCAGACCATGTTTCATACGATAAAGGATATTTAACGTTGTTGTATAAGAGTATTTTGGTTGCAAAATTGGAGTAAATTATACTGAAATAAAAGCACGGAACAGTGTATTTCCGCCTATATGGAGAGCTGTACACACCGTCATTCATCACCATCCGCATCAGCAGCATATGTGCCTGGTTTACATCAAGTTGTCCTCATCAGGGAGTATTAGCACCTGCCCTGTAGAAGGTGCAACACATAAGCCTCCCTATAGGTGTATAGGTGTGTTTCTGAGGATGTGCATGAGCCTCAGTTCCCTAAACACACCGTTACTGTCCTCAGCCTGCATTAGACCTCTTCCTCCCTCTTCCTCCCACCTCTCCAGGTGCAGTGGGGTTTAAGTGTCGGAATTCCACCAATTCTGCATAGCTGCATATAAGTGAGTCCACTTCTTGGGCATATGCAGAGCAATCTTACGCAAGACGCTCTACCCAAACTGACACACATCCCACTGTCGAAGTCAGCAAATTGGATAAAGTCATTTCAATTAATATCGAGCAAACTTGGTTGTCTTTGTCTCAAAAGATGCGTATTGCACGCTACGGCGTGGAAGGGCATACGCAGCCACAACACGTGGCAATAGCGGTTTTTACACATTTACACATATTCGCACCAATACGCATCTTTGTAAATAGCACATATTAATGATAGTCGCAACATATAGTTATTTATGTCACAATATAGTAGGGTTTATGTGTAATATTATAAGTTATATGCATATTAGTAATACATATGGTACAGGTTAAAGGAAATGTGTCATGTGTGGAATCATATTGATCCCCTTTACATCAGCAGTTGTCCGGTGCATGCGGTGAAGAGATCGCACATTGCATACTCTAGTTATTGATGTTAGGGAATAAACCTTTAATATGATGCTGACTATAAAATGCTAATGGACTAGTAGTAACCGGGGTCTTGACGGGAAGAAAGGAGCACATCCCCTGGAGAGATGACCCCCACCTTTGGATTCTTTAGTTTGAACTAGAATATGATCTGCAACCCCCTGGACCTTCCTGAAGCCTGGACCAATAGAAGCAAGCCACACCATCTGCATTGTTTTACTGTATTTCTGTTTGCATATAAGCAGGAGCTTTTCATGTAGTGTTCAGTCATCTTGACCACAGACTTCAGACCTGAATGACTGTTCACTGGATCCAGAGCGCCTGCCATAAGTAACGGCTGTACTTATTATTATTTTGCTTGAATTATTCTGCTACTTTTTGAGAATAAATATTTGTGCGTTGGAAACACAACTCGAGATTCGACAATAGTTATTGGATAGCGACAAAACGTGCATAACAATTTGGGGGCTCGCGCGGAGGTTACGTTGCCGGACGATACGCAAGACCAGAGTGGAGACGCGTCATATACGGGTAAGAACACAATGTGTTCAAAACCTGATTTTTAATCTGTGTTGTGAAACCGAATGTCTGTTTTTGCAATATCTACGGTGCGCTAACTTAAATCTAGGGACAAAAGAGAAAACTGTTTCTTTTTATTGTCATATTGCGTTTTATGTATTACAGTGCTTTGCGTATGTGTACTTCCTGCTTTGCGTATGTGAACTTCCGGTAGATTTTCCACGTGGTTAAACAATCGTTTTTATAGTTGTTATATACGCATAATATAATCACTTGTGAAAGCCTCTGAAACGTTATTACTATTGTTGGGAATTTTGTTGATTTTCTGCGCAGAAAAGGTGTATGTTGTGTGTTTTTGTGAATTCAATACACTAAAGTCGTGATTTATTGTTGAATAGAGTGTCAGTTGCTGTCTGACGAGGCAGGTACCCAACTGGTGAACGGTATATTAGGCAGATATACCGAAGGCGAAAACTAGGAGGTTTTCGCCAAGCGCGCCCAATAGATCACAAGGTTTACTGATAATTAGTATTAGTAGTCGGTGCTATCTGACCACACGGTAAGGACAACCGTGAGTGTGAATTGGGAGTGCAGCTTGGAGGAATTATACTAGAAAGGCGGGTTGATTGTATCGACTTTGTGCTACCAGCGATAATAAACTCAACAGATTTTGAGGTAGAGCCGGGGTATCGAGGAGCTGATAGCCCTGGGGCCCACAGTTATATTTTTGTGTTTGGGGTCCTCGCTGGGTGCGAGAAGAAGTGAGTGGATGCGGCTAGCGGAAATACGTCCACGGCCATTAGAGATCTCTAGCGCTAGATTGATTGTAGCAACAGGGTTGAAAGTGTTTGTGGAAGTATTGCGGTATATTTGTGGTCCACATAGATATTAGTACTGTTCAACATGGGTGCTAAGCATACGCTAGAGATGGTCAGTGTACTGCCTAAGGAAGGGCCTATTGGTTCAGCGAGAATTCTTATGTGTAAGAAATATGGTGCATACGCAACGGTGTATTGCGTCACGTGGGTCAAGATGACCAAGGATTGTGTTAGGCCTTTCCCAACAATAGGGAGTTTTAATTCAGAGGTACTAAATAATGTAAAAGATCATGTGTGGTTGATTAAGTCAACAAAAGTGAGAAATAAACATAATGATTGTTTCAAATTGTGGCAAATGGAAGGCAACACGTGGCAGAGCAGCGAATGTACAGCGGAAGTAGGCGTGGCAAAAAGCACAAGTATCCGTTAAGAAGCATGGAGAACTCAGCGCAAGCGCGCCCCGCCACCGTATGTGGCGGGGGGAGTAAGTACAGCCGTTATTAAAAATGAAAAAAAGGAATTTGCTAAGTTATATCCTGTTTTAAGTCAGTTTAAAACAAGTGTTTCTGATGAAGAAGATGAACCCACTGTAATTTCAGCCATTGCCCATGCTGTTAATATGCTAGAGGTTCAGCGTAAGTATGGAAAGGGGGGCTTAGATAGGTGAGAGTAGTGTGACCACTAGGAGGGATAACATCCAAAGTACTGAAATAGCAAATCCTGTAGATACTTCTGAAGACAGTGAACCAGTGGGTACATATCCAGTCCACACAATATCAGTTCCCAATGGGCAGGCGGATAAGGATGGTGTAGTTCCTTTAAGAAAAGTTACAATGCATTGTCCCTGGACTAGATCAGAATTACGTTCCATTATGACTGAACTCCCAGATCCTAGAAAAGAGTTGGCTAAGTGTCAGAAGTTTGTTAAAGACTTAGGAAATGCAAACAAACCAACCAATAAGGATTGGCGTGTAGTGTTGAGGGTGTGTCTTCCTCCCAATACTAACATACAAAAATGTATTAAAGATTGTTCATTAGAGGAAGACGACACCTTGACAGATGAGGTGAATCAAGAGAATATAGGACAAATTGTCAAACACTTAGCCATCTTTTTTCCAGTAGTAGTGAATTGGAGTAAAATTTTCACCATTAAACAGAAAGATAGTGAAACAGCAGCAGATTACTTCGCTAGAGCTCTGACAGCGATAACACGGTTCACTGGGATATCAAACATAGGGGAGGACCCACATCACAGAGAGGTAGCTGTAGGAGTATTAATGGATGGCCTTAGGGAAAATCTAAAGACGAGAGTACAAACCACATTACCTAATTGGAGAGGCGTCACAGTAGATTCTCTTAGGGAGTCTGCTGTGGAGCACGACAAAAACCTTTTTAGGAACAAGGAAGAGAAAAGTGATAGGTTAATGACGGTGAGTATACAGGCTCTAGAGGGAGTGCATACACGACCACCAGCATACAACCCACATAAGAAACATAAAATAATCAGGTGTTTCAACTATAACGAAGAAGGACATTTCATGAGAGATTGTAAAAAGGAAAGATTCAATACACAGAGGGGTGGGTCACATAAATATCCTCCAAAGAGGAATTCACATAGACTAGAAGACTAACGCCTGCCCGCGCACGTCATAGCAGCAAATGCTGTGCGGGAAAGCGATAGTCAGTGCTAGGGGTCAGGTCATACCTGTAGTCTACAGCCAGTGAGGTTAACAGAGAGTCTTGGAGAAGAACCAACAATGATAGTTGACATAGCTGGTAGGAAACACACTTTTCTTGTAGATACAGGGGCGGCCCGATCTGTGATAACCTCTCCTTTTAATCTACAGGTGACCAGTAAGACTATTCCAGCTATGGGGGTAACGGGAAGAGTGTTACATTATCCTTTAACTAAACCCACAGAAGTTACTATCGGGCCTCTCCATACTAAGCATTCATTTCTCTTAGCTGCAGCAGCTCCTACTAACTTGCTAGGGAGAGACTTGTTATGTAAAATGGGATGTGTCATATACTGTACCCCAGATGGTGTGTTTTTAGATATACCAGAGAAGGATGCGCATGAGGTACAGGATATATTGGACACTCCCCCAAGGTTTATGGTGCACTCTACCATTATAGAACAAAGTCCATCTCATGTAAAGGGGATGCTGCTGGAAATAACGGGTTCCCTATGGACCAGAGATGGACAGGACACTGGATTGATGGCAAATGTAGCTCCTGTGATGGTAAATCTAAAAAGTGGTAGGATAGCTCCAAAAATCCCACAGTATCCATTAAAACCGGAGGTGCAACAAGGGATTTTAATTCGTAAATCTAGCACAACAAATAGTCCCATTTTCCCTGTGAAGAAGAGTGGGGGGAGGGGCTATAGATTAGTCCAGGACTTAAGGGGAATTAACAAAGTTGTTGAGAGCCAATTCCCCGTAGTGCCGAATCCAGCTGTCATCCTCATGCAGATTCCACCGTCTGCCAGTCATTTCACTGTCATTGATCTATGTTCTGCTATCTTCTCAGTCCCTCTTCACCCTGACTGCCAATACCTTTTTGCATTCTCCTACCGGGGGGTGCAATATACATGGACCAGACTGCCCCAGGGGTTCATTGACAGCCTCCGTATTTTCTCTCAAGCCTTACATGACAGTTTACAAACTTTACAGCCTAGCAATGGGTCTGTTCTAATTCAATATGTGGACGATTTGTTGTTGTGCTCTGATTCTTTTATGTCATGTTTACATGATACTAAATTGCTGTTGCTTCATCTCTCGCAAACAGGGCACAAGGTGGCAAAGGACAAATTACAGCCATGTCAGACTAAGGTCAAATACTTAGGACACTGTCCCACCCAGGGGCTAAGACACCTGACAACCGACAGAATTGAGGCCATACAACACATGACTCTGCCGCAGAGCCAGAAGCAGATTCATACCTTCTTGGGGATGTGTGGATACTGTAGATCCTGGATCCCAGGTTTTTCTATTCTGGCATTACCATTGCAGGAGCTAGTCTCTTCCTCAAAACCAGAATGTGTCGTACACACAGAGGATTCAGAGCAAGCGTTCTTTAATCTTAAAGATAGTCTGACAAGAGCACCTGCATTGGGAATACCTGATTATGAAAAGCCTTTTGAGCTATACTGTACGGAAGCTGATGGTTGTGCAGCAAGTGTCCTCACACAGAAACATGGTGACGCTAACAGACCGGTAGCATACTACAGTGCACAATTGGACACTGTGGCAAGATCACTCCCAACATGTCTCAAAAGTGTACCAGCAACTGCTCTTCTGGTAAGAGCGAGGACGTAGTATTAGGACATAATTCAACTGTCTATACACCCCATGCTGTATCAGCTCTGTTAAATTCAGCTCAAACCAGACATGTTTCTTCAGCTAGATTCACAAAGTGGGAACTAGCCCTGATGGCACCCTTAAACATCACCATCAAACGATGTAGCACCTTAAATCCAGCTACATACCTTCCATATGTGTCTCTAGAGACACAAAGGGTGGGAGGTGAGTAGACCCTGGTTGATGATGAGTTAGGCAAGAGTACTGATACGCATGACTGTATGGAACACCTGAATCAGACCTTTACTGCAAGGCCCGACATACGTGACACCCCCTTAGAAAATGTAGATTTTACGTTTTATACAGACGGGAGTTGTCATAGACAGACAGAGACAGGAGAGCTATGTACTGGTTACGCTGTGGTAGACGATCAGGATGTGGTAAAAGCTGAACCCCTTGGCCCACCTCACTCAGCCCAGGTGGCGGAACTAGTAGCATTAAGGAGAGCGTGTGATTTGGCAAAAGGTAAATCAGCTTATATATATACTGACTCTAGGTACACCTTCGGGGTAGTGCACGATTTTGGGGCCCTTTGGCGTCTTAGAAACTTTACGACAGCAGCAGGCACGCCAGTGGCACATTCACAACACATAAAAGGACTTCTGACAGCGATACAGTTACCCAGGACAGTACCCGTCATAAAGTGTAAAGCCCATACCTCTGAAGAAGAACCGGTGTCATTGGGCAAAAACAGGGCAGACGAAGCTGCTAAATGGGCGGCAGGGCAACCTATGACTGTATCGACTGAGATTATGATGGTTTTTCAGACATTAGACATGCAGAAATTAATTGAAATGCAAGATTTGTGTTCCCTGCAGGAAAAGGCGGTCTGGAAGGCGAACGGATGTGGTCAAGAGTCCTCAGGACTCTGGAGGGATGGACAAGGTAAGCCTGTAGCTCCCCGAACGTACTATCCAAGCCTGGCTGAAGCAGCACACGGCCTGACTCAACTGGGTAAAGAAGGTATGTGCAAACTGGTGAGAGCATACTGGTGTGCTCCTGGATTTTCCTCTCAGGCTGGTAAGAAGGCAATGTCATGTCTTACTTGTTTGAGGTAAAATGTCGGGAAAACTATTCCAACTGAGCCATCACACATCCCTCCTACAGATGGACCTTTTCAGGTAATACAAATTGACTATATCCAATTACCACCGTGCAGGAATCTAAAGTATGTGTTAGTGTGTATTGATGTGCTTTCTGGTTGGGTAGAAGCATATCCGGCAGCCACTAATACTGCTGTGTTCACTGCAAAGAAAATTGTACAAGATTTTGTATGTAGGTTCGGTATCCCTAGAATCATAGAAAGTGATAGGGGTACCCACTTTACTGGTGATATCTTCCAAAACATGTGTAAACTCATGGGAATCAGTAGCAGACTTCACACCCCTTAACGACCACAAGCCAGTGGTAAGGTGGAAAGAGTAAATGGTACTATTAAGAACAAGCTTGGTAAGATAATGGCTGAAACTGGGTTGGCGTGGCCTGAGGCTTTGCCACTAGTCCTCCATAGCATCCGAACCACTCCTAGACCTCCTCTTAATCTGTCCCCCTTTGAGATACTGTTCGGACGACAACCTCATTTGATCGTGAGTCCGCAAGACGACTTAAAGTATAATAATGAAGTGACTGTACAATATCTTATAAAAATGAGCAGACAGCTAAAGCAACAACAAAAACTAAAAATGCTGTCACCTGGTATGCCAGAAACAAACTGTCATGATGTTGAACCTGGAGACTATGTTATGATCCGCAATTTCTTACGCTCAGGTTGTTTAACAGACCATTGGGAAGGCCCGTACCAAGTGTTGCTGACCAGTACTACATCACTGAAGGTTACAGAGAGAGGCACTTGGGTCCATTCTACCCACTGCAGGAAAGTCAGTAACCCGAAGAAAGTGCGAAATACTGAGACTGATGACACCGATCTGTCACTTGTAAACCTGTTCCGGGAGATCTAAAGCCTGCAGTCAAAACACCTGAGCCAGAGACGTTGCCTCACGACTATCTTTCCAGCAATGGAGTGGCGATTTTTGTTTTTCTTTTGTTCCAGGATTTTTCTTGTTTTTACTTTTTATAGGACACCCTATTTTTGCGAAGGAGAATGGAGGACAGAGGAAGGTTCTGGTAGTGATACCGATGAAATGGATATAGAGGAAAAGTTACTAGAATACCCAGAGCAGCCCATTATCAAGCTTGGTCCAGGGGTTATGAAGAGGTCTGCTAGCTCGGGAACTCGGAGACAGTGTGAGGGGCTATTGTCTGATGAGTATTGTATCTGCAAGTTCTGTGACTCCCTAGTTGAAGAGAAATGCATCCAGCGATGCCAGTCCACTGGTGATCTGGACGTGGGCGGACATCCTCTGGAGGATTATCACTCCATAGTGGGTAAGGTTCTAAACCAGACTGACTACTGGGTGTGCTCACACGTGCCTCAGGGACAGCATAATATAGGACTAGTGCCGTTCCCACTAAACATCTCCGAGGTACTAGAATTAAGGACAGGGAGGCCCATAGACGGGAAGTACAATAACACTAGGTCCCCTAGTCTGACGCTTTGACAATACTCCATAGACAGATCTTTACTGTGCCTAAACATCTCTCATGAAAAGCGTCTGGAGAATTGGGAAGCTGACCTATCAGATCAGACAATGGCTCGCCCACACTCATATTGGAGGGAGACGTACAAGGTCACCAATAAGCAGGACTGTTGATGGACACCACAAATTAGGGCGTGTAACTAAACATAAGAAAGTAGCCATTGGAAAGGTCTCTATAGGTAATTGTAAGAATGTCATCCATGCTGACACGTGTCTCGAACAAAAGGGGGCACTAGGCATGGGTAGTTTTGTCAAAACCTTATGCGATATAATTAATGGGCATACCGTTCCTTATGTTCTCCCTGATGATGTGTACTTTGTGGGAGAAAAGCTTATTCCTGGGTGACTCCGAGTTCCAAGGGCTTGTGTTTCTTAGGTAAACTGGTTCCTGAAATCATGACTATTACTCATGAAGAAATGGTAGATATTCACAGGACTACATCCCCACCATACATACACACACACACACACACACACACACACACACACACACACACACAGTATGAACACCGTGGCAAGAGAAATATGATTCCTGGTGAGGAACCCATAGCTACAAAATTGATTAATAAAACTGCTGGTTTCCAAGTTATGGTAGCCCTAGATCTCACCAGGACCGCTCGGGGAACATTAAACTTTAAATATATCCAAGACCTAGCTAAATTAATAGATAATATCACCGAGATGTATGATGACACTTTCAGGTATACTGGAAGGGAGCTACAAGCGTACAAGAAGGAGATGGTGCAACATAGACTGGTACTAAATTATATCACCTCTATTACTGGTGGGTACTGTGTGACACTGGCCACCCAGTTTGGTGTCAAGTGTTACACGTACATTACTAATAATACGGATGACCCCAAAGAGGTTATAGACCGGAAAATGGATGAAATTCTGCAACTGAAATGGGAATTTCAAAGGAACCACAATTCTTCGTTATATGAGGTCGGGGAAAAGGTGGCGGGTTGGTTCTCGTGGTTGAACCCTGTGAAATGGTTCTCTGGTCTGGGGGAGGGGTACAGGAAATGGTTGCTAGTGTAGGTAAGCTCCTTCTCCTTATACTGGGTGTCATCTTAGCAATTGGTTTATGTGTCAAATGTGTTCCTACTGTGTTGAAGTGTGGAAAATGGTCTCATAGGAGTAACACTGAGAACGAGAATGAAAGGGAGGTGGGAGATACCGAGATCATGGTCTGTGAAGAAGTATTGTATGCATTCTAGGTTTAATATCCTCAGGAAGGAAACCGGAGCACCCAAAGACAACACAGGAAGAAACTCCAAACAGATAGGGCCCTGACCATAAGAAAACACATGACCCCAGCACTGTGAGGCTGCAATGCTAACCACTGTGCTGCCCAATATTGTGTTATTCTTTTTTATGAATATATTTTTATTATTATTATTTGTTATATATGTCTTGTAATTATAATGTGGGGTTATCTAAAACTCACAACCAATGGTGTATTCTATATCTGCCTTCAAAAAGTTACAGTATTTATGTTACACTGGTCCTTGAGGAAAAGAAGACTTAGCATGTCAGATGAGCCGGTCCTCGTGTGATTACATTACCAATAGATTTTGCAATAATACAATCTGTTTGCAAACTTACCACCCAATCTGCTCTCCCTTGTTCCTGGTTGTTACGCTGCGGACGCATCATTATATAATCATTGTTATGACTATTATAAACTGCATTGAAGTGAACGGAGGACACAATATGATGTATTAGTGTCTACTTCTGTCTATTAATATATTTATCATTATTGCTTGTTCCTGTACTGTGATGTATTTGTAATTTTGCTTTTAAATGAAAAATAAGTATTTCTGTTAGAAGTTGGAGTTTCTGCCAGGTATGACATCTTATGGCGCGGTCCTGTGATTATGGCTTCAGTTTAGTGCTGCCGCTCACACTGCTCCACACAGCATCACCCTGCAGCACACAGTATCACCCTACAGCACACAGCATCACCCTACAGCACACAGTATCACCCTGCAGCACACAGCATCACCCTGCATCACACAGCATCACCCTACAGCACACAGCATCACCCTGCAGCACACAGCATCACCCTGCAGCACACAGCATCACCCTACAGCACACAGTATCACCCTACAGCACACAGCATCACCCTACAGCACACAGCATCACCCTGCAGCACACAGTATCACCCTGCAGCACACAGTATCACCCTACAGCACACAGCATCACCCTGCAGCACACAGTATCACCCTACAGCACACAGTATCACCCTGCAGCACACAGTATCACCCTGCAGCACACAGTATCACCCTGCAGCACACAGCATCACCCTGCATCAAGCAGCGTCACACAGCATCACCCTACAGCACACAGCATCACCCTACAGCACACAGCATCACCCTGCAGCACACAGTATCACCCTACAGCACACAGCATCACCCTGCAGCACACAGTATCACCCTACAGCACACAGCATCACCCTACAGCACACAGTATCACCCTACAGCACACAGCATCACCCTACAGCACACAGCATCACCCTACAGCACACAGCATCACCCTACAGCACACAGTATCACCCTACAGCACACAGTATCACCCTGCAGCACACAGCATCACCCTACAGCACACAGCATCACCCTGCAGCACACAGCATCACCCTACAGCACACAGCATCACCCTGCAGCACACAGCATCACCCTACAGCACACAGCATCACCCTACAGCACACAGTATCACCCTACAGCACACAGTATCACCCTACAGCACACAGTATCACCCTACAGCACACAGCATCACCCTACAGCACACAGCATCACCCTACAGCACACAGTATCACCCTACAGCACACAGCATCACCCTACAGCACACAGCATCACCCTACAGCACACAGTATCACCCTGCAGCACACAGTATCACCCTACAGCACACAGCATCACCCTACAGCACACAGTATCACCCTGCAGCACACAGCATCACCCTGCAGCACACAGTATCACCCTACAGCACACAGCATCACCCTGCAGCACACAGCATCACCCTACAGCACACAGCATCACCCTGCAGCACACAGTATCACCCTGCATCAAGCAGCGTCACCCTACAGCACACAGCGTCACCCTACAGCACACAGTATCACCCTACAGCACACAGCATCACCCTACAGCACACAGCATCACCCTGCAGCACACAGTATCACCCTACAGCACACAGCATCACCCTACAGCACACAGTATCACCCAACAGCACACAGTATCACCCTGCAGCACACAGCATCACCCTGCAGCACACAGCATCACCCTACAGCACACAGCATCACCCTGCAGCACACAGCATCACCCTGCAGCACACAGCATCACCCTGCATCAAGCAGCGTCACACAGCATCACCCTACAGCACACAGTATCACCCTACAGCACACAGTATCACCCTACAGCACACAGCATCACCCTACAGCACACAGCATCACCCTACAGCACACAGTATCACCCTACAGCACACAGTATCACCCTACAGCACACAGTATCACCCTACAGCACACAGCATCACCCTACAGCACACAGCATCACCCTACAGCACACAGTATCACCCTACAGCACACAGCATCACCCTACAGCACACAGTATCACCCTACAGCACACAGCATCACCCTACAGCACACAGCATCACCCTACAGCACACAGTATCACCCTGCAGCACACAGTATCACCCTACAGCACACAGCATCACCCTACAGCACACAGTATCACCCTGCAGCACACAGCATCACCCTACAGCACACAGTATCACACTGCTCCACACAGCATCACCCTACAGCACACAGTATCACCCTGCAGCACACAGCATCACCCTGCATCAAGCAGCGTCACACAGCTCTGGTTTTTAGCTGGGGCTGTGAGATGATCCAAGCATCCCTTGGAGCTCCATCACTCGGCCAGCGTGTATTGGCACCTACCCTCTATCTCCTGACAGGTGTCTCTGAGCTGGTCTGTATGAGCATGACGCCATTCCTGTACTCAGTCTATGTTCCTTCCATGTTCCGCCTCTCCAGTCTGAAGGAGACGCAAGTGTCAGACACTTGGCCATGCAAAGTGCAAATATCCAGAAATATCCGTAAATTGATTGTGTCTAACTCAGCATTAGGACCTTATGAAGTTACTATAAGGACAAGATGTCTCCACTCTGCGGGCGCATTGTCAGACCAGTGACGTCCTGAGGGCCATTAGTAAGTGTAGACTCACAACTTCTCCACATTAGGGGCAATGCCAAGATTATGTAAATGAGATAACGAGGGCACATTTATATGAAGGGGAGGTCGGTTGGGTTTGATATTTAGTTTCTATCATGGGCATTTTCCAGAGCATCGGGCAACCTCGAATGAAGCTGATTGAAATTCTGTGGTGTTTCCAAAGAACGCAAAGTGCATTGAAATGGGCGATCAGAGAAGAAGGCGCATAAAGATTAATTGCGAATCCGCAGATTTTGCGGCCTATAATTGACCCTTGCTGACTCCCGAGCTTGGTTCTCTGTACCTGAAGGATGACACACTGATCGCTGCATTCAATACATAAATCTTTATTTTATAGGCCTATCTATACATTAAAGTACAGGTCAGTGTGCACAAAACTGCACAAAATTTACAATTAGTCAAATCATTAGTGTACATACAGATATGAGGATCAATTTACTAATGTTCTAAGTCACTGCGACAGGTGTGAGTCCAGCGGTCATTAATTAGAGGCCACTTCAGTCTGACCGTCATGTGAGAAACTGCAATTATTCTGTAGTAGCAGTAAATGGATTTAGCCCGAGGCAGCAGCGGAAATAAGTGTCAATTACTATAATATGTAACCCTTACCCATCACCAGGGGCGTAACACGGCAGTTGGGGACCCCAGACCAACATTTTGTTTGATCCATGTCCATGAAGACAATTGCTCTCCTCGTCGGGTTACTGAAGCTCCCTATGATCAGTCCAAGGCTGCTGTTATACTAACCAATAGGATTCAGCCTCTGCTAACCAATCACAGACTTCCTTTTGGCTACTTTGACAGCAGGCATGCTCTGATTACTAGAGGGAGCTTCTGTAAGCCGGAGGTGAGAAACTGTCTGCAGCTCCCCACAGCTGCAATGCCAGGGTCCTATGGCAGATACTAGATTCTGTAAGCGCTGAAATATCACCGACTCCTCTTATTATTTTATTATGTATCCAATGTAAAGAGAAGCGTGAGAACTCCCCTGTGTAAGAGTGGACGGAATCATCTCACATTTATGGAGATATCTTTATGCCCTGCGATGTAACACCCGACTTCCACCCGGCATGGCACCCATCTGCCTCTCATGTTCTGGACTTGGAGAAAGCAGAAATGTATAAACCACGTACTGTGTAATGATTAGTTATTAGCAGTCATCAGTCTTCCATCTCATTCATGAACCAGATCTAACTCCAACTTACTGGTAAACAAGGATGCACTCACATTGGAAGCGGTGACCGTGGACGAGTCTGTGGCCATATTGCCCCGATCTTTGAGCTTGTGGCCACATGATACATAGTGATATAACAGACGCCTCTAGACCGCGTCTTTAACACATCACGCTGGCGCTACACACCACAGATATGGCTTTATTAGCTCACGGCTTTACAACGCTATGATGTGATCACACCGCGCAGAAAGGGTTTCAAAATAACATTTATACGCACTCTCTGTAAACGTGATAATGATACTAAAGTGCTATTGCAGATAATTATAGTAACACGACAATAAGTCACGTTATTAAAGTGGTTATATATATAGGCAGCCATGTGATATGTAAATAAGTGTATTCTCTGATAGTCCTGATGATGGTGAAGATGATGATACAGAAATCCTGGATAGATTTTCTCCTATGGGGGGTATATTACAAGAGGCGTCTCCACTCCGTCAGCCGCACATTTAGTTTCTACTACAGCCGACGGCGCTGGGACGGGTCAGGGTGAAGATTGGAGCAATACGGACAGAGATTCATCCACTTCCAATATATTCGTAATTACTATTATACTCTTATTCCTCTGATGTTTATACATATTTCTGTGTGCTTCAGTTTACAGACACATTATAATATGATGCAGAGGAAGAGTCATTATATAACCTCCATTATAAAGTAACACATAAGGACCAGGCTCTGGAAGGACATAGAGGTCCATGTGGTGATCACAGAGGTAGCTGTGTGCAGATAGCTTATCTCAACCTTTTCCCAATTAGTCCCAAATAGACTGATATTGACAATTATCAATATAACAAATTGTGTTTCAGTTGCAGTACCCAAATGATGCTGTAGGTGGAGTTAGTCAAACTGTGAGTCAGGATACACTCTTAGAACATAGGCTAAGATTACCCCAAAAAAACAGGGGTAATCCTTCTGTATGAGGAAAGAGGCGAATAGTTAACAATAATACTGGCACATTTCAGGTGAGAGATTACAGACATAGCAATATCATTAAAAGCTGAACTGCAACTTATAACCACAAGGTGACGCTGCGCTAACACAGTCCCATACTCCATCAGTGTAGATTAGTCTGCAGAGGTGTATAATAGATGGGGCAGTATAGATCAGTACAGAAGGTTTATAAAAGACGGGGGTCAGTAGAGATCAGTACAGAGGGTGTATAATAGACGGGGGTCAGTATTGATCAGTCAGCAGAGGATGAATAATAGACGGGGGTCAGTATAGATCAGTCAGCAGAGGGTGTATAATAGACGGGGGTCAGTATAGATCAGTCAGAGGAGTGTGTATAATAGACGGGGGTCAGTATAGATCAGTACAGAGGGTGTATAATAGACGGGGGTCAGTATAGATCAGTAAGCAACGGGTGTATAATAGACAGAGGTCAGTATAGATCAGTCAGAGGAGGGTGTATAATAGACGGGGGTCAGTATAGATCAGTACAGAGGGTGTATAATAGACGGGGGTCAGTATAGATCAGTACAGAGGGTGTATAATAGACGGGGGTCAGTATAGATCAGTTAGCAGGTGTTGTATAATAAACGGGGGACAGAATAGATCAGTCAGCAGAGGGTGTATAATAGACGGGTCAGTATAGATCAGTCAACACAGGGTGTATAATAGACGAGGATAAGTATAGATCAGTCAGAGGAGGGTGTATAATAGACGAGGATCAGTATAAATCAGTCAGCAGAGGGTATATAATAGACGGGTCAGTATAGATCAGTCAACACAGGGTGTATAATAGACGAGGATCAGTATAGATCAGTCAGAGGAGGGTGTATAATAGACGAGGATCAGTATAGATCAATCAGAGGAGGGTGTATAATAGATGGGGGTCAGTATAGATCAGTCAGCAGAGGGTATATAATAAACATCCAGTCAGCAGGGGGTGTATAATAGAAGGGGATCAGTATAGATCAGTCAGCAGAGGGTTTATAATAGACGGGGGCAGTATAGATCAGTCAGCAGAGGGTGTATAATAGACGGGGGTCAGTATAGATCAGTCAACAGAGGGTGTACAATAGACGGAGGTCAGTATAGATCAGTCAGCAGAGGGTATATAATAGACAGGGTCAGTATAGATCAGTCAGCAGAGGGTGTATAATAGACGGGGGTCAGTGTAGATCAGTCAGCAGAGGGTGTATAATAGACGGGGGTCAGTGTAGATCAGTCAGCAGAGGGTATATAATAAACATCCAGTCAGCAGGGGGTGTATAATAGAAGGGGATCAGTATAGATCAGTCAGCAGAGGGTTTATAATAGACGGGGGTCAGTATAGATCAGTCAACAGAGGGTGTACAATAGACGGAGGTCAGTGTAGATCAGTCAGCAGAGGGTGTATAATCGACGGGGGTCAGTATAGATCAGTCAACAGAGGGTGTATAATAGACGGAGGTCAGTATAGATCAGTCAGCAGAGGGTGTATAATAGACGGGGGTCAGTATAGATCAGTCAGAGGAGGGTGTATAATAGACGGGGGTCAGTATAGATCAGTACAGAGGGTGTATAATCGACGGAGGTCAGTATAGATCAGTCAGCAGAGGGTTATAATAGACGGAGGTCAGTATAGATCAGTCAGAGGAGGGTGTATAATAGACGGGGGCAGTATAGATCAGTACAGAGGGTGTATAATAGACGGGGGTCAGTATAGATCAGTACAGAGGGTGTATAATCGACGGAGGTCAGTATAGATCAGTCAGCAGAGGGTGTATAATAGATGGGGGTCAGTATAGATGAGTCAGCAGAGGGTGTATAATAGACGGAGGTCAGTATAGATCAGTCAGAGGAGTGTGTATAATAGACGGGGGCAGTATAGATCAGTACAGAGGGTGTATAATAGACGGGGGTCAGTATAGATCAGTCAGCAGAGGGTGTATAATAGACGAAGGTCATTATAGATCAGTCAGCAGAGGGTGTATAATAGACGGGGGTCAGTATAGATCAGTCAGAGGAGTGTGTATAATAGACGGGGGCAGTATAGATCAGTACAGAGGGTGTATAATAGACGGGGGTCAGTATAGATCAGTCAGCAGAGGGTGTATAATAGACGAAGGTCAGTATAGATCAGTCAGCAGAGGGTGTATAATAGACGAAGGTCATTATAGATCAGTCAGCAGAGGGTGTATAATAGACGGGGGTCAGTATAGATCAGTCAGCAGAGGGTGTATAATAGACGGGGGTCAGTATAGATCAGTACAGAGGGTGTATAATAGACGAGGATCAGTATAGATCAGTCAGCAGAGGGTTTATAATAGACGAGGATCAGTATAGATCAGACAGAGGAGGGTGTATAATAGATGAAGGTCAGTATAGATCAGTCAGCAGAGGGTTAATAATAGACGGGGGTCAGTATAGATCAGTACAGAGAGTGTCATAAAGATGGGTGTCAGTATAGATCAGTCAGCAGAGGGTTTATAATAGACGGGGGCAGTATAGATCAGTCAGCAGAGGGTTTATAATAGACGAGGATCAGTATAGATCAGTCAGCAGAGGGTGTATAATAGACGAAGGTCAGTATAGATCAGTCAGCAGAGGGTGTATAATAGACGGGGGTCAGTATACATCAGTCAGCAGAGGGTGTATAATAGACGGGTCAGTATACATCAGTCAGCAGAGGGTATATAATAAACAAGGGTCAGTATAGATCAGTCAACAGAGGGTGTATAATAGACGAGGGTTAGTATAGATCAGTCAGCAGATGGTGTATAATAGACGGGGGTCAGTATACATCAGTCAGCAGAGGGTGTATAATAGACGGGTCAGTATACATCAGTCAGCAGAGGGTATATAATAAACAAGGGTCAGTATAGATCAGTCAACAGAGGGTGTATAATAGACGAGGGTTAGTATAGATCAGTCAGCAGATGGTGTATAATAGACAGAGGTCAGTATAGATCAGTCAGAGGAGAGTGTATAATAGACGAGGGTCAGTATAGATCAGTCAGAGGAGGGTGTATAATAAATGGGGGTCAGTATAGATCAGTCAGAGGAGGGTGTATAATAGATTAGGGTCAGTATAGATCAGTCAGAGGAGGGTGTATAATAGACGGAGGTCAGTATAGATCAGTCAGAGGAGGGTGTATAATAGACGAGGGTCAATATAGATCAGTCAGCAGAGGGTGTATAATAGACGGGTCAGTATACATCAGTCAGCAGAGGGTATATAATAAACAAGGGTCAGTATAGATCAGTCAATAGAGGGTGTATAATAGATGAGGGTCAGTATAGATCAGTCAGAGCAGGGTGTATAATAGATGGGGGTCAGTATAGATCAGTCAGAGGAGGGTGTATAATAGACTGGTCAGTATAGATCAGTCAGCAGAGGGTGTATAATAGACAGAGGCAGTATAGATCAGTCAGCAGAGGGTTTATAATAGATGGGGGCAGTATAGATCAGTCAGCAGAGGGTGTATAATAGACGAAGGTCAGTATAGATCAGTCAGCAGAGGGTGTATGATAGACGGGGGTCAGTATAGATCAGTCAGCAGAGGGTGTATAATAGACGGGTCAGTACAGATCAGTCAGCAGATGGTGTATAATAGACGGGGGTCAGTATAGATCAGTTAGCAGGTGTTGTATAATAAACGGGGGACAGTATAGATCAGTCAGCAGAGGGTGTATAATAGACGGGTCAGTATTGATCAGTCAGCAGAGGGTGTATAATAGACGAGGATCAGTATAGATCAGTCAGAGGAGGGTGTATAATAGACGAGGGTCAATATAGATCAGTCAGAGGAGGGTGTATAATAAACAAGGCTCAGTATACATCAGTCAGCAGAGGGTATATAATAGACGGGTCAGTATAGATCAGTCAGAGGAGGGTGTATAATAGACGGGGGGTCAGTATAGATCAGTCAGAGGAGGGTGTATAATTGTATAGAGGGTGTATAAGAGTGAGGGGTCGGTATAGATAAGTATAGAGGGTGTATAAGAGTGAGGGGTCGGTATAGACCAGTCAGCAGAGGGTGTATAATAGACGGGGGACAGTATAGATCAGTCAGAAGAGGGTGTATAATAAACAAGGGTCAGTATAGATTAGTCAGCGGATGGTGTATAATAGACGGGGTCAGTATATATCAGTCATAGGGAGTATAATAAACAAGGGTCAGTATAGATCAGTCAGCAGAGGGTGTATAATAGACAGAGGCAGTATAGATCAGTCAGCAGAGGGCGTACAATAGACGGGTCAGTATAGATCAGTCAGCAGAGTGTGAATAATAGACGGGGGTCTGTATAGATCAGTCAGAGTGTGTATAATAAACAAGGGTCAGTATAGATCAGTCAGCAGAGGGTGTATAATAGACGGGGGTCAGTATAGATCAGTCAGCAGAGAGTGTATAATAGACGGGGGTCAGTATAGATCAGTACAGAGGGTGTATAATAGACGGGGGTCAGTATAGATCAGTCAGCAGAGGGTGTATAATAGACCGGGGTCGGTATAGATCAGTCAGCACAGGGTGTATAATAGACGGGGGTCAGTATAGATCAGTCAGCAGAGAGTGTATAATAGACGGGGGTCAGTATAGATCAGTCAGCAGAGGGTGTATAATAGACGGGGGTCAGTATAGATTAGTATAGAGGGTGTATAAGAGTGAGGGGTCGGTATAGATCAGTACAGAGGGTGTATAATAGATGGGGTCAGTATAGATTAGTATAGAGGGTGTATAAGAGTGAGGGGTCGGTATAGATCAGTACAGAGGGTGTATAATAGATGGGGTCAGTATAGATTAGTATAGAGGGTGTATAAGAGTGAGTGGTCAGTATAGATCAGTCAGAGGAGGGTGTATAATAGACGGGGGGTCAGTATAGATCAGTCAGAGGAGGGTGTATAATTGTATAGAGGGTGTATAAGAGTGAGGGGTCGGTATAGATAAGTATAGAGGGTGTATAAGAGTGAGGGGTCGGTATAGACCAGTCAGCAGAGGGTGTATAATAGACGGGGGACAGTATAGATCAGTCAGCAGATGGTGTATAAGAGTGAGGGGTCAGTATAGATCAGTATAGAGGGTGTATAAGAGTGAGGGGTCGGTATAGATCAGTACAGAGGGTGTATAATAGACTGGGGGTCAGTATAGAGGGTGTATAAGAGTGAGGGGTCGGTATAGATCAGTACAGAGGGTGTATAATAGACTGGGGGTCAGTATAGAGGGTGTATAAGAGTAAGCGGTCAGTATAGATCAGGCTGCTGTAGCCCTATATGAGTACAGGACAGGTGATTATTATAGATCAGATTTCAGGACATATTTCTGGAAAGGTAAAACAATGTGGAGGCCATTTACGAAGCGTACCCGATATGTGCCGTAAGATACCTAGTTTATAAACAATGGTCTAACTAGTGCACTTTAATGTGTGAGACCCCCATAACTAGAGGTCACATTAAGCCGAACCTTCTACCGCGTTAGAACCCCTTCCAATCCGGGAAGTAGTGCAGGTTTTCCCCATAAATGATATATAATATTACTACTGATATTTATCATGGGACGTGGCAGTGATGTTTTTGCAGGAGTCCGCTATGTGTATGTAAAGCTGTGTATTACATTGCTCAGAGAGCTCCTGGAAATTCATTATTTCCTCTGAAGTATAATGTGGAAAACGGTTAAACGGTTAAATTAAAGTACAAGGCAGAGGAAATGGCTGCGTTCCTGGTAAGGACGTCCCTGAAAACTCCCACACTCCACCCTTATATCTCAATACAATTATATCACTATGCTACATGCGGACCAGTGCGCCAGCTTTATATGTCAGTAGGAACGCTCTCCCTTAGCGCCAAGCTCCTCCCATCTCCCTGCGTAACTAGTCACATGGTCCTGTAGACCTTTGAGCCTCGATGGAATCCAAGGCTTACGGCATGATCCAGGCTGTATTTGCACCGCGCAGCATCTGTTTTCAGCTTCATAAATGATCTCCAGAATGTTTCTTGTATATTTGCCCAGATTGGACGATCCCAAGATCATGGAACAAAGGTGTTGAGAATGTTAAGTTTACCATAATGCTTGTTTGTAGCCATGATAAGGCGATATATTAAATTATGGAATAACTCAAGCAACAAACACCATCTTTAACTGACCATATGTCCAAAAATGAATGAATCATCTTCTAAAACAAAGAACCCCTAAGACAGAGACGTGTGTGAATGAGTGGTAATTTGGCTGAGGGGCACTCATGGTCTCCTCAGGTCATAACAGCTGTGAACATTACCTGGAGATACATAAATAGCATTATCAAGAATGTAGATTGAGAAACAACATCTTGTTCAATTACCAGCACTGTGACTTCTTGAGCTCCGATCGGAAGTAGGAATGTCGGAGACCACTGTACTGAAATCTGCTGTTTGTAAGGATTCTTTGGTGCCGTATATATTGGATGGAACCCAGTTCTAGTCCTGTTCTGACCGATGCGGTGGATGAAGAGTATTGAGGACACCAGTAAACTTATTGTGCTGTGTGAAGTTCCCAACTAGTCATAATGCACCGAGAGGCAAATTATCAAACCATTACAAAACATGGGGGAGAAGACACAGTCGAAAATGTTTTAGTTCCTACTTGGAGTCTGTTCATGGGGGATGTTTCCAGGAGCATTTTGCTGCAAGCATAGATGAAATAACGCACTGGTTCAATTGGGGATAAGCCCTCAAAATAAGGCTAGGAGTGAAATGTAGCTTGCAGGAAAATGTCCACTGCTCATGGGGAACACATTAGACCTGACAAGTAGAATCTGGCCTCTATAGTGACCAATTGGACCATCTATTGACCATATATAGCTTATTACTGATTTATTTCTGGATAGACTGATGTTTACCTGATACATAAATTCCTTTACTGCTGTTTTTCTAATCACAACAGTTGGAAGTGTGTTCCAAGTACTTACTACTCCTTTCTTGGAGGTCCCTGCATGCAAAGTACTACTATTATTCCCAGCAGAACCACACGACTAGAGGGCAGAGCTTAGACACCACAAAGTCAGGAAGAGAACTTAAGCCAAACCAAACAGAGGCTCCACGTCTAGGATCTGCTCTTGGTTGTGGTGCTGATATAAACACGACAGTAATGAGGATAGAGATCTGGGGTTGTCTCCACCTTTGGACTCCTCTGCACAAAGATGTTTCTTGTAACTGTAAACTCACCAATCTCCATCCCCACAGTGACTTCTCCTTTCAAACTGTGAGTTCTAGAAAACATGTCGTCATTTTTCCGGCCATAGAGTCTTCCAGGTCAACTTCCGACGCTCTACTAACCTCTGGTGCGACTTCTGATGGCCAAGAAGGCTGGTCTTTTGCCGGAAGCTCTTTCCGCATTCAAAGCAGACGAAAGGTTTCTCCCCCGTGTGAGTTCTCTGGTGGACAGTTAGGTGTGAGTTGACACTGAAGGTTTTGTGGCACTCAGGACACTGATAAGGTCTCTCTCCAGTGTGTGTTCTCAGGTGGACTTTAAGATGATAGGATTTAGTAAACCTCTTACCACATACCTGACATCCATACGGGCGCTCTCCTGTGTGTGTTCTCTGGTGGACCTTTAGGTGGGCGCTTTTGTGAAAGCGTTTCTCGCATACAAGGCACTTGTAGGGCCTCTCACCGGTGTGAATTCTCTGATGAATTTTCAGTTTGTACGAGTTGGAAAAGCCCTTTCCACAGTCCCCACATATGTACGGAGCTGGACAGCTTCTGATTATTGCGGGTGTTGACTGCGGTGGCACAATGTAGTCCTCTCCATCATCTTGCTGCTCACAAGTCCACGTGGCGTGGACCGTCTGATGTAAGAGTAGAGTCTCGCTCTCGCTGAAGCTCTGCTGACACTGCGAGCACTGGAACGGCCGTGCTTCAGTGGGGCTTGCCGGGTCGTTGAAGTCATAGGCACATTCTGATATGGGCTGACCAATTCTAAATATGGACTGGCACTTCCTGGGACGCGGGAGTCGGATTGGCGATGGATCATCCCACTCTTCAGGGGACATGTTGTCTAGTGACAGCTCGATTGGCTGGAGATCTGTCAGACACTCCTCAGCTGGACTGCTTATGAAACCGTTATCTGTGAAAGTAAGAACAAGCCTGTTATAGCAACCATATAGAACGACGAGCGGTAGTTATTATAGCTGCATTACATACGGCTACTAATGCTGTATATTCAGTTCATAGTCAGTATTTTGTAAGCTTGAGGAATACTCTAATGTAATGATCTGAGAAGGGGAGTAGAACATGGGCTATCACTTACTGTCTCATGATATTCAGTAGAGATACCAGCCCTCCCTCTGGGAGGACAAACACTAAGGGCTCGATGCAGAGCTGAGCGCAATGTGGGCGTAATCTACGGTGCAAAATTAGCGTATTTCAGTCCATATGCTGAGTTGGTCGCCAGGTTTACGGCGGGCGTCCTTACACCCACATACACAGAAACAGGGCGTAAGTGGTTTAAAACATTGTAAAAATTTGTATTTGTAGCGAAACGCGCATTCGCCATTGGTCTCCATAGATCACAGCAGATGTAACCGTCCTTCACGCTTATGCATAAAAGTAAATTTTTTTTTGTAAAACACACACAAAATCCGATAATGCGTTTAATTTAGAAGGTGAAATTGCATTGAGCCAATCAGAAGCGGCTATCAAGCGCCGGTGATCGTTACTACCATCAGCGTGTATTTGCACTAATCTATGCTGGTGCAAATAAAACAGCTGTAAAAGGAATATGTGTGTCTGCATTCAGAGATGCATCGGTTCTCAATTTGGTGAACACATCCTCACTGTACTTGGCCTACGTCAAAAATCCTTTTCCCTCCCTCGACACCGCTCATCAGGAGCGAGTGCTGCGTAGGTGGATGTACTTCTTCTGTGCGCACAGAGAATTCACGCAATTTACACTATGCAAACTCTGCAGCAGGCACTAAGTAACTGACATGTTTAATCCTCCTTGACTGGCCATATCCTCCTGATGGCTGACGCTGGCTGCTGTGCTTGTCCAAAGAGAGGTTTCAAAGCAGAAACAACAGAATTGCAAAGTCAACAAGAAAAATGAAAGCAGCTAAAGCCACATTGTAGATCCCAAAAGGGTGGGAAGGCCCCGCTCCTCCCAATGAGAAATGGATGTTACACAGAAGTAGTAGGACACCCCAAACAAACAACTATGCCCCACCTTGTACCCAAATCTAGTGATCTTGTCAAATGTGATGAACATGTGTCTGGAGGACCACGTCTTACACGACCACTCCATGGAATGATGAGAGACTCCGTCACGCTTCTTTAGTATCTGGGAGGATCTAACAGGCTTTCACCTGAAGTGAGGGACTATTTGCCTTCTGCATTTGCCTTCGGAGAGATCTAACCAGCAGTAGTTGCGTTTGAAGCTGCTTGTCTTATGCATGCCCCAGTGAAGACGACGTAAAGGGAATCAGCGTATGAAAATATTCGGGCGGTGTCTTGAAATGCACATACAATGCTACTTCTCAAGGGTGTCACTGGATTTGATAAAATAAGGTAGAACTGTGTACCTTGTACTAGGGGTCCGCATGAGGCTCCTGGATGAGGCCATCAACACATGAAAGACAATGTGGACAATTCCAGGAAAAATCCAAGAGGGGTTCAAAGGGAAACCCCCATAGTACTCAAGAACCAAATAGAGGTCATGGAGAGAAACCAGGTACAGCTAAGTAATGAAGCACTGAAAAAATGCCAAACCATACGGAAGGGAATAGAAAAGGGAATCTGTGGTTGATCCTGGTTGAAGCAATCCTAGCTCGGATCTGGATAGCAGCATAAACAAGACTTTGCTCTCACAGCATTGTGGCTTCAAGCCATTAAAGCCAGTAACGGTAAGTTACATGAAGTCCTTGGCCTCTGGATAAAAGATCAGGGCAGGACAGAAGTCACTATAGATTGTAAGTCATCAAGTTGCCCTGGGCTGGGTACTAGGTCTTTCTGGGTCAGTTGAGAGCTATAAGAATGACGGTCTTGCTTGACCCATATTATTGCATACAGAAGCAAGGCCAGAGAAAAAATAAATAAGTAAACCAGCAGATATGACCTTGGGACGACCAAGGTGACCTTGCCGGCTCCTAGAGGATCGCGTTACTCATCTACAAATCACAGGACCATGGAGTTGTGCCTAGATACAATGAGATCCACCTTGTCTGACACTTTAATGTCAGTTGATAGAATAAATTGAGGATTTGTCCGCTTTGACTCTGTAATTAGATCATTAAGTTATGGGAACATCAGATGACCAACAAAGAATCTTCCTCATAATGGCAAAGACTTTTTGATGCTTGGTGTGCTCACAAATTCATCTACACCATGAAAGGAATAACCTGAGATCATTGGTTTAATACCCACACGTTGGTAGTGTAGATCCTGAGCCACAAATTAGTGGTATGGGCTAAAAGTACAAAGATATGGAGGTATGCATCTTTGAGGTCCATGGAAGAAAGGAACTTCCCAATCTACATTAATGCCACCAATGACTGTAGGGATTCCATCTTGAACCAGAAGGCCCATACACGTCCATTGAGTTACTTCAAGTACAATATTGGGGGCAAACCATCCTGTCCTTTTTCCTATTGCGTAGGTGAACTGGGACCACCAGGGGCCTGCACGTGACAAAGTGGTGTAATTCCCCCCATTTGAGCCAAATCGCTTTCAAAATTTGTGATGTATTAGTAAGAATATTTGTGGAATTGCAACATTAGCCTCACTTTAATTGGTCCGTTACGGCTGTAAATCTGGTCCTAATCTGACACTCATGGGGCTGATTTACAGATGGGTGTAAATGTTGCCTCAACGTGAAATCTACTTCGGACAAACCATGTCGCACTGCAATAGGGCTTTTGTGTTCCGCACACATATACTGTCCAGGGTTTTACAGTTGGGGCAGGTTGTGCCCCCCCACAACTCTTACATATCCTCTGCAGCACCAAATGGTGTTTCCAGGAGTAAATTTGCACCCAGAAATGGGGACTGCATTCTGTACTATGCCGGGGGTTATGGGCGATTACGGACGGTGTAAAATATTTCCCTCACCTCACTCTGCTCCGAGTTGTTGCAGAAGAGAAAGATGATAGAGACACGGAACGTGAATGGCTCTTACAACTTAATGCTTTAGTGAGCTGACTAATAGAACTGAAATATCTGAAAATTTCGACTTTGGGGTTTAGTCGTCCTTTAAAAGACAGATGGAGTCTCTGCTAATTACATTTCCACATGGAAGTCCAGATGAGCCGATCACGTCTGATAGATTGTAATGACATGTGTGAGATTACTGCAGCTGATAAGACCACATAAGTGGAGAGCAGAGGACACTTACCTGTGTGCTACATAGGTGGAGAGCGGAGGACACTTACCTGTGTGCTACATAGGTGGAGAGCAGAGGACACTTACCTGCGTGCTGCTCGTTCCGGATCTCATCATCTGTTTCCTGGACATTCAGCCAGAAAGGTTCAGCGTCTCCATCTATAGAGACGGATATACCTGAGGACAAAAGGGAGAAGAGGGATCTCACCATGTCCATCCTGGTCATTACCTTCATCCATTACCACTGGAGGCCCCTAATAGAGAACTCTGGGGCTGATGCAGAACAGGAGTAAGTTACTCTTAAAGAGCAGGAAAACTATATTATTTCCACCCATACGCAGAGCCCTAAGCATCCGAATGTATATGTGCCTGGTTTACGCCATCGTCACCATCAACGTATATTTGCAGCTGTATGTCCGTGTGAGCGACTGTACGCGGCCTCCGTTTATACGACTCTTATCCGTCCCACCTCACGGGCACAGGCGGGTGTAAGTGCCAGAATCACGCTGCATATGCATGTGCCCACTTTCTGGGCATGCGCAGAGCGATTTCACGCCACATACACTACTCAAACTGGCGTACGTCCCACTTTGCATCAGCCCCTCCATGAATAACTTATGGCCTTGCGGAATCATCATCAACATTTATTTATATAGCGCCAGCAAATTCCGTAGCACTTTACAATTGGGAATCTGGTGTATAATCACCACCTAACACCTCTCCGCATTTGGCTGTGACATTGAATAATGAGGAGAACTAATCACCCCCACCCCCGTCACTTACCCGGCTCCTTCTCTACGTCCTCCGGTTCTGGGTCGGGGAAGGCTTCGAACACCAGCTCATCTGGCTTTATCCGCAGGAAAATGTCCGGCTTGACGATGGGAACCTCTGAATGAACACAGAGCAGTGAACATGATCCAGGTAGCAGCATAATTACTGTCACTGCTCATACATGGACTTGTGTCATATACGTCCTACTATAATCTCTTATAATAAGGGCTGCGGTGGACATACATTAGGGTTAGTCTTAACCAACAATTATCATTCCTAGAAAACTTAACATTAAGCCTCAAATTTAGGGTGTGCCCTACAATGTACCTCTGCAGTCTACACCAGAGGTGCGCAGAATCTGCTGTTGGTGCCCCAATTCTCAGATGTGCTCAATGTTCTATTGTTCTGCCTCTCTTGGTACATTGACAGACATAAGAGGTCTCAGCTCAAAAAAAAGATTGATTACTACAGGTCTAGACCACTTCCACATCATCTCCTGCAATCAAGTATGTCACTTGGATCATAAAGTGGCTCCAGCACTCTAGAATGTCTCCTGCAAATGTATCTCCAGAGGTGTATGATGTCTCTATCACTCTAGAATGTCTCCTGCTCTGTGAGGTGTCTCCAGAGATGTATGAAGTCTCTATCATCCTAGAATATTTCCTGCTCTGTGAGGTGTCCCCAGAGATGTATGGTATCTTCTGCAGTTACATCTCCAGAGATGGTGTCTCCAGTACCCTAGAATGTCTCCTGCAGTGTGACTTGTCTCCAGAGATGTATGGTGTCTGAAGCACTCTAGAAAGTCTCCTGCACTGGTTACACCACAGATGTATGGTATTTCCAACACTCTAGAATGTCTCCTGCATTAAAAGTTGTCTCCTGCACTTGTGTTCTGAGCTATAAGAAATCCTTAGCACTCTAGTCTCCTACTCTGGGAGGTGTCTCCTACAATCATGTACCCAAAGATGTATGGTGTTTCCTGAATACTAGACTGTCTCCTACACTTCTGTCTCTAGAGATGTATGCTTCTCCAGCAGTCTAGAATGTCTCCTGCACTGTGAGGTGTCTCCAGAGATGTATGGTGTCTCCAGCAATCTAGAATTACTTCTGAACTATGAGGTGTGTTGTCTGCCTTTGTGTCACCAGAAATGTATGGTGTCTCCAGCACTCATGTCTAGAGGGATGTATGGGTCTCCAGGAGTCTAGAATGGTTGCTGTAGTAAGAGGTGTCTCCTCCTGCACTCGTATCTCCAGAGATGTATGGTATCTTCTGCACTCGCATCTCCAGTGATGGTGTCTCCAGTACCCTAGAATGTCTCCTGCAGTGTGACTTGTCTCCAGAGATGTATGGTGTCTGAAGCACTCTAGAAAGTCTCCAGCACAGGTTACACCACAGATGTATGGTATTTCCAACACTCTAGAATATCTCCTGCACTAAAAGTTGTCTCCTGCACTTGTGTTCTGAGCAATAAGAAATCCTTAGCACTCTAGTCTCCTACTCTGGGAGGTGTCTCCTACAATCATGTACCCAAAGATGTATGGTGTTTCCTGAATACTAGACTGTCTCCTACACTTCTGTCTCCGGAGATGTATGCTTCTCCAGCAGTCTAGAATGTCTCCTGCATTGTGAGGTGTCTCCAGAGATGTATGGTGTCTCCAGCAATCTAGAATTACTTCTGCACTATGAAATGTTGTCTGCCTTTGTTTCTCCAGAGATGTATGGTGTCTCCAGCACTCATGTCTAGAGGGATGTATGGGTCTCCAGGAGTCTAGAATGGTTGCTGTACTAAGAGGTGTCTCCTCCTGCACTCGTATCTCCAGAGATGTATGGTATCTTCTGCACTCGTATCTCCAGTGATGGTGTCTCCAGTATCTAGAATGTCTGCTGCAGTGTGACTTGTCTCCAGATATGTATGGTGTCTGAAGCACTCTAGAATGTCTCCTGCACTTGTGTTCTGAGCTATAAGGAATCCTTAGCACTCTAGAAAGTCTCCTACTCTGTGAGGTGTCTCTTACATTCATGTATCCAGAGATGTATAGTGTTTCCAGCATTCTAGAATGTCTCCTGCACTGTAAGGTGCCTCTTGCTCTTGAGTCTCCAGAGATGTATGGTGTTCCCAGCACTCTATGCACTTGAGTCTCCAGCAATCATGTCTAGAGAGATGTATGGGTCTCCAAAAGTCTATAATGGTTCCTGTACTAAGAGATGTCTCCTGCACTCCTATCTCCAGAGATATATGGGGTCTCCAACACTCTAAAATGTCTCCTACACTCATGTCTCCAGAGATGTATGGTGTCTCAAGCTCTTTAGAATGTCTCCTGAATTCGTATCTCCATAGTTGTATGGTTTCTCCATCACTCTATAGATATAGGAGGTCTCCAATATTCTAGAATGTCTCCTGCACTGTATGGCGCCTCTTGCCCTTGAGTCTCCAGAGATGTATGGTGTCTCCAGCACTCTATACACATGTATTGATGTATAATGTTCACTAGTGACTAACAATGAAAATAACTGGATGGATTTACATAATCAATGTTTAAAGAAAGTAAACCCCTTTAAGCCATCACGATCATTGTGGAATACATTCTAGATATGTCAATCTAGAGGCAGAAGAAACCATTACAGCTGCTAATTTACCTGTTGGAGGAAACTCCTTTCTGACACCATCATTATTAATGAGAATTATTCTCTGATAATGGCATCTAATAATTCTAGATTTCTTGTAAGAAATCCAGTATACACACTAGCCTCTGATAGAGGATCCCATAGTCTACCCTTACAAAGAAGAATCCTCCCTATGCTGATGGTGAGAACGTCTTTCCTTCAGTCATCACCTGCACAGTCCTAGGAATGAGAAGCTCATTAGACAGATCTGTACATTGGATATATTTATACAAACTGATTCCGTCACCTCTAAGTGTACACAAGCCCAATGTCTCTATAACCCATCCGATCCCTTAATAAGGTTACCTGGACATTCTGAGCTCTCCGATGTCCTTCTTGTAGACAGGTGACCAAAACTGATGTTACCCTCTGTGAATCTACAGAGATCCTTGTGTCTCATTTATCTTCCCAAGTCTCCATGCCCTGTGGCAAAATCCTTATAAAGCTTATTGTCTGCTCCTAATACCCTGTATTTATATCCTGCCCTCAGAGCCAGAACGACAAATGTTACCACCTGGGGCAAGAAGGAAAACTGATGGCTCCAAGCCCCCAACTGCAACCAAATTAGCCTAAAATATTCATTATCCTGCGCCTCTCCTTCAGCTTTACACCCTGGGGATTACCCATCTCATACAACCCTAATTACAGCCCTGTCCCTACTTTCCTGCTACCAGAACTCTATATCTTGGCTAAATAGGACATTAAGTACCGTGTTCATATTTACCATGAACATTTTCTCATAATTTTTAGCTCTCATAACACTGACTCAGACGCCCTAAAATTTGATTTTTAACCTTCTCAAAGTCCGACATTCAGCCCTTTCTTAACATGGCGAGAAAGTACCTGGTGGTAAGTAAGGATGGTGGTATAAATGGGAGTAGGGAATAAGTGCAGTTTGTCCTATTATACAACGCTCGCTCCACAAAAACATCCTGAAAGAATTGTATTATCTTGTCTTTATTTTGATTCTTTTACTTTTCTAGAAATTTCTAATTGTCATTTAATAACCGCAAAATATGTGGACACACTGCACGTTTACGTTTATGCGTAGGTGCCACGTTTCGTATCACATTGCTGCGTGTGAGTGTTTGCATTACATGGTTATTTATCTGCATATAAACGCACGTACCCTCTTTAAATACACCGGGAAAGGATCGGACAAGTATCAATTGCCGGCACATCCTGAGATCCTGTTATTGGGAAGAACGTGATTCTGCAGTTAATTTCCTATAATACGTTATAGAATATTATTATCTTAGAATCCCCTGAAATACGTTGCCCATTACAGAGCTATATATTTCTAGGATTGATTTTGATCCCTCTCTGAACATTGAGCCCATCTGCCTTGTGGCATGGATACCATTATGAAGGAGTTCATGAATGTATGAAATAATGGCTTATCTGTAACTGAACTTAACTCTCTCAGCACACAGGGGTGGATTCCACCTGAGTGTTTGATACACACAGGCCTGTGGGTCTAGATCTCTGAGCTACTATATACTGATGCCATGGTGTCACTGACAACTAAAGTATTCTCTGATTCCTTCCCCTCCGGTCACAAGCACATTGCAGTCAACATTCCCTTCCTGCCATAACTCTAACACTCCCCAAATTCCTCCAGCTCTAGAGGCTCCAAGTTTAGGTTTTATCGCATACCCGTGTGATAAAGCTGCACATCATCAGGAAAACCAATATGTCCATCTTTGTTCTTGTACCTGAGATCAGCTGCAGACCTTGTATAAATTCCTGTTATTTACTGTTGCTGTTACTGGGAGAATGAGGTGATAACAATTGTGGTTGAACAAATTGGATGAAAGCAATTATGAGAAGAATCATAGAAAAGTGATTATTTTTCCATTTTCCTAATTGTTCATCCACATATTGCCCATAAAATAAAACAGTGTCTATTTTAACTGTCCCACTGTCCTGGAAAAATATTATTAAATATACTGAAGTAAACTAAGGAATAAAAACATTACTCATGGCGAAACTAGCAGATCACTAAAATGCAAAGATTGATCTGCACTTCCCCCAGGTTCGTGGTGCAAACTATTTATTAACATTGTCGGTAAAATGTGTCTCATGCTAGGGAAATACACCCAATGTCAGAGGATGTGTTATAATGATATGGGGAGGGATGAAGGTGAGGTAACTGTCCGTCATGTCATAGGATGTGTTATACTGCTGATATGGGGAGGGATGAAGGTGAGGTAACTATCCGTCATGTCATAGGATGGGTTATACTGATATGGGGAGGGATAAAGGTGAGGTAACTGTCCGTCATGTCATAGTATGTGTTATACTGATATGGGGAGGGATAAAGGTGAGGTAACTGTCCGTCATGTCATAGGATGTGTTATACTGATATGGGAAGGGATAAAGGTGAGGTAACTGTCCGTCATGTCAACGGATGGGTTATACTGATATGGGGAGGGATAAGGTGAGGTAACTGTCCGTCATGTCATAGGATGTGTTATACTGATATGGGGAGGGATAAGGTGAGGTAACTGTCCGTCATGTCATAGGATGTGTTATACTGATATGGGAAGGGATAAAGGTGAGGTAACTGTCCGTCATGTCATAGGATGTGTTATACTGATATGGGGAGGGATAAAGGTGAGGTAACTGTCCGTCATGTCAGAGGACATGTTATACGAGTATCTCGAGATCTAAAGGTGAGGTAACTGACGGTCATGTCAGAGAATCTCATTATAACCACCTGAGCTGGGACTCTCCCATGCCACGGTCTGTTCAGGCTTCTGTGAATGATCTTCCTCCACCACCTCCCGAATCCACAGCGAGATGTCTGGGTTAAAAACTGGGGCACCTGGGAAGAGGGAAGCTGTAAGTACTATGATTTATAGACTGGTGGGTATTCCAGATACAACAGCGAGGATATGTGTGTTTGTGCCCTGTGGTGCTTAGAGGAAGTGGGGTGATTATGGCAAGGGCAGGTCCATGTCCAGCTCTGTGCCAGGTTACTGGTGAGGCCCAGCAGGAGCTTTTGCCAAAGCTGCATGGGCAGCCTATTGGGGGAGTCCCATTCTTTTCGGCAGCCATGGGTGTGTCAGGTACAACAGCTATGTTCTGTGTGGAGGTGCCATGAACAACAGTGAGGATCGGTGTAGGTGTGATGGGTAATGGTGAAGATCTGTATGGGAGTGACGAGTAATAGTGAGCATTGGGTATTATGCTGAAGACCTGTATGGGCGTTGGGTATTACAGTGAGGATCTATGTGGGTGGTTGGTATTATAGGGAGGAGGTTCATAGTGTGGGCGTCGGGTGTTAGGTCCAGAAGCTTCTCAGTGTGGGCATTGGGTATTAGGGTAAGGAGGTTCTCAGTGTGGGCATCGGGTATTAGGGTGAGGAGGTTCTCAGTGTGGGCGATGGGTAATAGGGTGAGGTGGTTCTCAGTATGGGCGTTGGGTATTAGGGTGAGGAGGTTCTCAGTGTGGGCATCGGGTATTAGGGTGAGGAGGTTCTCAGTGTGGGCGATGGGTAATAGGGTGAGGTGGTTCTCAGTATGGGCGTTGGGTATTAGGGTGAGGAGGTTCTCAGTGTGGGCATCCGGTATTAGGGTGAGGAGGTTCTCAGTGTGGGCATCAGGTATTAGGGTGAGGAGGTTCTCAGTGTGGACATTTGGTATTAGGGTGAGGAGGTTCTCAGTGTGGGCATCGGGTATTAGGGTGAGGAGGTTCTCAGTATGGGCGTTGGGTAATAGGGTGAGGTGGTTCTCAGTAAGGGCGTTGGGCATTAGGGTGAGGAGATTCTCAGTATGGGCGTTGGGCATTAGGGTGAGGAGGTTCTCAGTATGGGCGTTGGGTATTAGGGTGAGGAGGTTCTCAGTATGGACGTTGGGTAATAGGGTGAGGTGGTTCTCAGTATGGGCGTTGGGCATTAGGGTGAGGAGGTTCTCAGTGTGGGCGTTGGGTATTAGGGTGAGGAGGTTCTCAGTGGGCATTGGGTATTAGGGTGAGGAGGTTCTCAGTATGGGCGTTGGGTATTAGGGTGAGGAGGTTCTCAGTATGGGCATTGGGCATTAGGGTGAGGAGGTTCTCAGTGAGGACATCAGGTATTAGGGTGAGGAGGTTCTCAGTATGGGCATTAGGTATTAGGGTGAGGAGGTTCTCAGTGAGGACATCGGGTATTAGGGTGAGGAGGTTCTCAGTATGGGCGTTGGGTATTAGGGTGAGGAGGTTCTCAGTGTGGGCATTGGGTATTAGGGTGAGGAGGTTCTCAGTGTGGGCGTTGGGTATTAGGGTGAGGAGGTTCTCAGTGTGGGCGTTGGGTATTAGGGTGAGGAGGTTCTCAGTATGGGCATTGGGCATTAGGGTGAGGAGGTGCTCAGTGAGGACATCGGGTATTAGGGCGAGGAGGTTCTCAGTATGGGCATTGGGTATTAGGGTGAGGAGGTTCTCAGTATGGACATTGGGTATTAGGGTGAGGAGGTTCTCAGTGTGGGCATTGGGTTGGGTATTAGGGTGAGGAGGTTCTCAGTAAGGACATCAGGTATTAGGGTGAGGAGGCTCTCAGTGAGGACATCAGGTATTAGGGTGAGGAGGTTCTCAGTATGGGCGTTGGGCATTAGGGTGAGGAGGTTCTCAGTGTGGGCGTTGGGTATTAGGGTGAGGAGGTTCTCAGTGGGCATTGGGTATTAGGGTGAGGAGGTTCTCAGTATGGGCGTTGGGTATTAGGGTGAGGAGGTTCTCAGTATGGGCATTGGGCATTAGGGTGAGGAGGTTCTCAGTGAGGACATCAGGTATTAGGGTGAGGAGGTTCTCAGTATGGGCATTAGGTATTAGGGTGAGGAGGTTCTCAGTGAGGACATCGGGTATTAGGGTGAGGAGGTTCTCAGTATGGGCGTTGGGTATTAGGGTGAGGAGGTTCTCAGTGTGGGCATTGGGTATTAGGGTGAGGAGGTTCTCAGTGTGGGCGTTGGGTATTAGGGTGAGGAGGTTCTCAGTGTGGGCGTTGGGTATTAGGGTGAGGAGGTTCTCAGTATGGGCATTGGGCATTAGGGTGAGGAGGTGCTCAGTGAGGACATCGGGTATTAGGGCGAGGAGGTTCTCAGTATGGGCATTGGGTATTAGGGTGAGGAGGTTCTCAGTATGGACATTGGGTATTAGGGTGAGGAGGTTCTCAGTGTGGGCATTGGGTTGGGTATTAGGGTGAGGAGGTTCTCAGTAAGGACATCAGGTATTAGGGTGAGGAGGCTCTCAGTGAGGACATCAGGTATTAGGGTGAGGAGGTTCTCAGTGAGGACATCGGGTATTAGGGCGAGGAGGTTCTTAGTGTGGATGTACAGGATTTGTGGCACATTACTACGTTCTCTATACCTGCTGTGAGGATATTCTTTTGCTCTTTTCTTCTCTCAGCAGCCTGTGCTCCCCCTTTTATCTCTTCTACCCGCAGCAGTTGCTCTGGGTTCAGGATGGTGTAACCTGGCAGACAACAGAATAAACTTGTCATGTGAATGACGTGTGTGTGATAGGGATCATATCAGTCTGTTCCTATTTCATCCTGAATCAGACAATAAATAACCACAACGCTACCGGTTTTCATATATTTCTGTCTGTCCATGGACAACCTTCTATAGAAAAGGATCAGCTAACGATCACTGTAGCCTGCTCTGGTTTTGTAACCATCCACGATCCTATATATTACAACTCTTCCGGGTCTTTGTGACCCGGTCTGCTTGACTATGGCTTTCTGTAAAGTGCAGGGAATTAAGCCCCTCACCCATGGCCAAAAGAGCCGCGTGGATCTCCCGCATCACATTCTTGTACAGTTCCTTCTGCCAGTCCTCTAACACACCCCACTCCTCGTTGGAGAAACAGGCCGCCACATCGTGGAAGGTCACCAGGGCCTAGGACAGAAGGAGAGAGACACATGGTGGCCTCAATGTTAGGGAAGAACTCTAACCCTCATGTTGGCATCTCATGTCACTAATGTTACCACAATCTGATTAACACTATTTGTATTTGTGTTCTCTTACCCGGACTGAGACTTGCTGGTGGAGGATTGAGGCATCCATGGGACAGAGATTGGGATCAGCCGATTCCGACATGTCCACTGCAGCTCTGGGAAATAAAAACCATGTTACTTCACAGCAGATCCACCAAGATCCTTGATCGCTAGCTGTTGTTCTCAAAATATCACTGTTTGTTTATCAGTATTGATTATTTGCGATCTTCCCTCTCTTCCAGTCCTGGTCATTGCTTCTACACCAGAGTTAAGTACATAATCAATTTGTTCCTACAAGATTTATCTTGGGCCTCAGCTTCCCTCAGAATACCACAGACGCCTCTGTAGACCACATATGAAGTACAACAGTACGGCTCTTCTCCAGGAAAGTGTGGACCTTTAACTGTGTATACAGTTCCACAAATCTCTACCTCATGCCTCATTAAGGTCACTAGACCTCAGGGAATTGATAGACTTGTAATGGTCACCATTTAGGTTAGACACTATAGCCAGGCTAGCTGTGGTCTTCGCCTTAAGTGCCACCGTTCCCCAACTTAACATGTTCACCAGCACTCAGTTACCCCCAGGTCCTGTACACAGAGCTATGTTCATTGACCAATATGGCTACAACCGACAACCAACAGAAAGGCAACGGAGGTCACATGGGACAAGTCATATACAGCAGACAAAATGGTACAAATATCAACAGGTTAAAAAATAAAGGACTAACAAGCACTAAGTTCAAGGCAGGCGGCAAAGGCCAGTAAAGCTATGATCACAACAACAGTAATTCCGCTCTCCTTCTCTCACCATTGTACAGATATTTACACTACTGACACTAATGAGTCTGACTGTTACATAGTCAGACATTAATCATACACATCTGCACTGAATTACAATTAAAGATTTCACTATAAGAAGCGCACAAGCCTCTGGTAACTCATTCCTTGTGAAGGCCCTGGAGATGGAAGAAACGCGTCGTACAAACTCACTGCATCTTTATACTAATGTGCTGAAACCGAGAGACTATACTACAGTTCCCGGACTCTTTATTATAAGAAATGCCCATTTCATCTACCACAAGGTAAGTTGAAATGTGAATCTTTAATTAAAGTGCTATTTTACAGATTTCACTATGTATTTCCTTTCCTGACCTGAGAGACATGAGGCACATTGTTAGAGCTCAAGGAGGACTTCTTAATATGAATTGTCTTTTAATCGTCACCAGCAGACTGATCGTCATTGAACTGCCTGAAAACATCTGATTACAGTAACGGCATATTACATCCTTACAAGCCAATATATCGGTGACAAAAAGGCATCATCATCACCATTTATTTATATAGCGCCACTAATCCTGCAGCGCTGTACAGAGAACTCACTCACATCAGTCCCTGCCCCATTGGAGCTTACAGTCTAAACTCCCTAACACACACACACAGACTAGGGTCAATTTTGTTAGCAGCCAATTAAGTGTGGGAAACCGGAGCACCCGGAGGAAACCCACACAAACACGGGGAGAACATACAAACTCCACACAGATAGAATCATGGTCGGGAATTGAACTCATGACCCCAGTGCTGTGAGGCAGAAGTGCTAACCACTGAGCCACCGTGCTAATGGAATGTACGAGACCCTCCGAGGCTTTGATATCTTGCTCAATAACAACACTGCATACTATTGCACTAAAGGAACACTGCGTATGACTGTTATTTAACCAATCCTATGGTCATTACTGCGGACACAACAACCATCGCGGATCTCACCATTCAAAATTATTTGAAGTGTTTGAATTATTTGCACGACTGTGACACTATTCGGAGAGTGGGGCTCTCATCCATTCATGTATATTAGGCATTATCTTGTGCACTAACAGAGATACATCAGTGATTCTGCAACTCACAGCACGGATACTATCATCTCACTAATACACACAATTATACATTTAACATAGTGTCCTTCTTCATAATCAGTGGATTGACATTACATCACTGTAGGAGCGCTCAGTATATCTAGAGTTTATTGTGACACTAATTAGTCTGATTGTTACATAGTGACACTAATGAGTCTGATTGTTACATAGTGAAACTAATGAGTCTGAGTGTTACATAGTGACACTAATGAGTCTGACTGTTACATAGTGACACTAATGAGTCTGAGTGTTACATAGTGACACTAATGAGTCTGACTGTTACATAGTGACACTAATGAGTCTGATTGTTACACAGTGACACTAATGAGTCTGACTGTTACATAGTGACACTAATGAGTCTGATTGTTACACAGTGACACTAATGAGTCTGATTGTTACATAGTGACACTAATGAGTCTGATTGTTACATAGTGACACTAATGAGTCTGATTGTTACATAGTGACACTAATGAGTCTGACTGTTACATAGTGACACTAATGAGTCTGATTGTTACATAGTGACACTAATGAGTCTGACTGTTACATAGTGACACTAATGAGTCTGATTGTTACACAGTGACACTAATGAGTCTGATTGTTACACAGTGACACTAATGAGTCAGATTGTTACACAGTGACACTAATGAGTCTGATTGTTACACAGTGACACTAATGAGTCTGATTGTTACACAGTGACACTAATGAGTCTGATTGTTACATAGTGAAACTAATGAGTCTGAGTGTTACATAGTGACACTAATGAGTCTGACTGTTACATAGTGACACTAATGAGTCTGATTGTTACATAGTGAAACTAATGAGTCTGAGTGTTACATAGTGACACTAATGAGTCTGACTGTTACATAGTGACACTAATGAGTCTGATTGTTACACAGTGACACTAATGAGTCTGATTGTTACATAGTGACACTAATGAGTCTGATTGTTACATAGTGACACTAATGAGTCTGATTGTTACATAGTGACACTAATGAGTCTGACTGTTACATAGTGACACTAATGAGTCTGATTGTTACATAGTGACACTAATGAGTCTGACTGTTACATAGTGACACTAATGAGTCTGATTGTTACACAGTGACACTAATGAGTCTGATTGTTACACAGTGACACTAATGAGTCAGATTGTTACACAGTGACACTAATGAGTCTGATTGTTACACAGTGACACTAATGAGTCTGATTGTTACATAGTGAAACTAATGAGTCTGATTGTTACACAGTGACACTAATGAGTCTGACTGTTACATAGTGAAACTAATGAGTCTGAGTGTTACATAGTGACACTAATGAGTCTGACTGTTACATAGTGACACTAATGAGTCTGACTGTTACATAGTGACACTAATGAGTCTGAGTGTTACATAGTGACACTAATGAGTCTGACTGTTACATAGTGACACTAATGAGTCCGATTGTTACATAGTGACACTAATGAGTCTGATTGTTACATAGTGACACTAATGAGTCTGACTGTTACATAGTGACACTAATGAGTCTGATTGTTACATAGTGACACTAATGAGTCTGATTGTTACACAGTGACACTAATGAGTCAGATTGTTACACAGTGACACTAATGAGTCTGATTGTTACACAGTGACACTAATGAGTCTGATTGTTACACAGTGACACTAATGAGTCTGATTGTTACATAGTGACACTAATGAGTCTGATTGTTACATAGTGACACTAATGAGTCTGATTGTTACATAGTGACACTAATGAGTCTGACTGTTACATAGTGACACTAATGAGTCTGATTGTTACACAGTGACACTAATGAGTCTGATTGTTACACAGTGACACTAATGAGTCTGATTGTTACACGGTGACACTAATGAGTCTGATTGTTACACAGTGACACTAATAAGTCAGATTGTTACACAGTGACAATAATGAGTCAGATTGTTACACAGTGAAACTAATGAGTCTGATTGTTACACAGTGACACTAATGAGTCTGATTGTTACATAGTGACACTAATGAGTCAGATTGTAACATAGTGACACTAATGAGTCTGATTGTTACATAGTGACACTAATGAGTCTGATTGTTACACAGTGACACTAATGAGTTTGATTGTTACACAGTGACTCTAATGAGTCTGATTGTTAAATAGTGACACTATAAGTCTGATTGTTACATAGTGACACTAATGAGTCTGATTGTTACATAGTGACACTATAAGTCTGATTATTACATAGTGACACTAATGAGTCTGATTGTTAAATAGTGACACTAATGAGTCTGATTGTTACACAGTGACACTAATCTAATGAGTCTGATTGTTACACAGTGACACTAATGAGTCTGATTGTTAAATAGTGACACTAATGAGTCTGATTGCTACATAGTGACACTAATGAGTCTGATTGTTACATACTGACACTAATGAGTCTGATTGTTACACAGTGACACTAATGAGTCAGATTGTTACACAGTGACACTAATGAGTCAGATTGTTACACAGTGACACTAATGAGTCTGATTGTTACACAGTGACACTAATGAGTCTGATTGTTACATAGTGACACTAATGAGTCTGATTGTTACATAGTGACACTAATGAGTCTGATTGTTACACAGTGACACTTATGAGTCAGATTGTTACACAGTGACACTTATGAGTCTGATTGTTACATAGTGACACTAATGAGTCAGATTGTTACACTAATGAGTCTGATTGTTACATAGTGACACTAATGAGTCTGATTGTTACATAGTGACACTAATGAGTCAGATTGTTACACAGTGACACTAATGAGTCAGATTATTACACAGCGACACTAATGAGTCTGATTGTTACACAGTGACACTAATGAGTCAGATTGTTACATAGTGACAGTAATGAGTTTGATTGTTACACAGTGACACTAATGAGTCTGATTGTTACATAGTGACACTAATGAGTCTGATTGTTACACAGTGACACTAATGAGTCTGATTGTTACATAGTGACACTAATTAGTCTGATTGTTACATAGTGACACTAATGAGTCTGATTGTTACACAGTGACACTATAAGTCGGATTGTTACACAGTGACACTAATAAGTCTGATTGTTACATAGTGACACTAATGAGTCTGATTGATACATAGTGACACTAATGAGTCTGATTGTTACTCAGTGACACTAATGAGTCTGATTGTTACACAGTGACACTAATGAGTCTGATTGTTACACAGTGACACTTATGAGTCAGATTGTTACACAGTGACACTTATGACTCTGATTGTTACACAGTGACACTAATGAGTCAGATTGTTACACAGTGACACTAATGAGTCTGATTGTTACATAGTGACACTAATGAGTCAGATTGTTACACTAATGAGTCTGATTGTTACATAGTGACACTAATGAGTCTGATTGTTACATAGTGACACTAATGAGTCAGATTGTTACACAGTGACACTAATGAGTCAGATTATTACACAGCGACACTAATGAGTCTGATTGTTACACAGTGACACTAATGAGTCAGATTGTTACATAGTGACAGTAATGAGTTTGATTGTTACACAGTGACACTAATGAGTCTGATTGTTACATAGTGACACTAATGAGTCTGATTGTTACACAGTGACACTAATGAGTCTGATTGTTACATAGTGACACTAATGAGTCTGATTGTTACACAGTGACACTATAAGTCTGATTGTTACATAGTGACACTAATGAGTCTGACTGTTACATAGTGACACTAATGAGTCTGATTGTTACATAGTGAAACTAATGAGTCTGAGTGTTACATAGTGACACTAATGAGTCTGACTGTTACATAGTGACACTAATGAGTCTGATTGTTACACAGTGACACTAATGAGTCTGATTGTTACATAGTGACACTAATGAGTCTGATTGTTACATAGTGACACTAATGAGTCTGACTGTTACATAGTGACACTAATGAGTCTGATTGTTACATAGTGACACTAATGAGTCTGACTGTTACATAGTGACACTAATGAGTCTGATTGTTACACAGTGACACTAATGAGTCTGATTGTTACACAGTGACACTAATGAGTCAGATTGTTACACAGTGACACTAATGAGTCTGATTGTTACACAGTGACACTAATGAGTCTGATTGTTACATAGTGACACTAATGAGTCTGAGTGTTACATAGTGAAACTAATGAGTCTGAGTGTTACATAGTGACACTAATGAGTCTGACTGTTACATAGTGACACTAATGAGTCTGATTGTTACATAGTGAAACTAATGAGTCTGAGTGTTACATAGTGACACTAATGAGTCTGACTGTTACACAGTGACACTAATGAGTCTGAGTGTTACACAGTGACACTAATGAGTCTGATTGTTACATAGTGACACTAATGAGTCTGATTGTTACATAGTGACACTAATGAGTCTGACTGTTACATAGTGACACTAATGAGTCTGATTGTTACATAGTGACACTAATGAGTCTGACTGTTACATAGTGACACTAATGAGTCTGATTGTTACACAGTGACACTAATGAGTCTGATTGTTACACAGTGACACTAATGAGTCAGATTGTTACACAGTGACACTAATGAGTCTGATTGTTACACAGTGACACTAATGAGTCTGATTGTTACATAGTGAAACTAATGAGTCTGATTGTTACATAGTGACACTAATGAGTCTGACTGTTACATAGTGAAACTAATGAGTCTGAGTGTTACATAGTGACACTAATGAGTCTGACTGTTACATAGTGACACTAATGAGTCTGACTGTTACATAGTGACACTAATGAGTCTGAGTGTTACATAGTGACACTAATGAGTCTGACTGTTACATAGTGATTGTAACATAGTGACACTAATGAGTCTGATTGTTACATAGTGACACTAATGAGTCTGATTGTTACACAGTGACACTAATGAGTCTGATTGTTACATAGTGACACTAATGAGTCTGATTGTTAAATAGTGACACTAATGAGTCTGATTGTTACACAGTGACACTAATGAGTCTGATTGTTACATAGTGACACTAATGAGTCTGATTGTTACATAGTGACACTAATGAGTCTGATTGTTACACAGTGACACTTATGAGTCAGATTGTTACACAGTGACACTTATGAGTCTGATTGTTACATAGTGACACTAATGAGTCAGATTGTTACACTAATGAGTCTGATTGTTACATAGTGACACTAATGAGTCAGATTGTTACACAGTGACACTAATGAGTCAGATTATTACACAGCGACACTAATGAGTCTGATTGTTACACATTGACACTAATGAGTCTGATTGTTACACATTGACACTAATGAGTCAGATTGTTACATAGTGACAGTAATGAGTTTGATTGTTACACAGTGACACTAATGAGTCTGATTGTTACATAGTGACACTAATGAGTCTGATTGTTACACAGTGACACTAATGAGTCTGATTGTTACATAGTGACACTAATTAGTCTGATTGTTACATAGTGACACTAATGAGTCTGATTGTTACACAGTGACACTATAAGTCGGATTGTTACACAGTGACACTAATAAGTCTGATTGTTACATAGTGACACTAATGAGTCTGATTGATACATAGTGACACTAATGAGTCTGATTGTTACTCAGTGACACTAATGAGTCTGATTGTTACACAGTGACACTAATGAGTCTGATTGTTACACAGTGACACTTATGAGTCAGATTGTTACACAGCGACACTTATGAGTCTGATTGTTACACAGTGACACTATTGAGTCAGATTGTTACACAGTGACACTAATGAGTCTGATTGTTACATAGTGACACTAATGAGTCAGATTGTTACACTAATGAGTCTGATTGTTACATAGTGACACTAATGAGTCTGATTGTTACATAGTGACACTAATGAGTCAGATTGTTACACAGTGACACTAATGAGTCAGATTGTTACACTAATGAGTCTGATTGTTACATAGTGACACTAATGAGTCTGATTGTTACATAGTGACACTAATGAGTCAGATTGTTACACAGTGACACTAATGAGTCAGATTATTACACAGCGACACTAATGAGTCTGATTGTTATACAGTGACACTAATGAGTCTGATTGTTACACAGTGACACTAATGAGTCAGATTGTTACATAGTGACAGTAATGAGTTTGATTGTTACACAGTGACACTAATGAGTCTGATTGTTACATAGTGACACTAATGAGTCTGATTGTTACACAGTGACACTAATGAGTCTGATTGTTACATAGTGACACTAATGAGTCTGATTGTTACACAGTGACACTATAAGTCTGATTGTTACATAGTGAAACTAATGAGTCTGAGTGTTACATAGTGACACTAATGAGTCTGACTGTTACATAGTGACACTAATGAGTCTGACTGTTACATAGTGACACTAATGAGTCTGAGTGTTACATAGTGACACTAATGAGTCTGACTGTTACATAGTGATTGTAACATAGTGACACTAATGAGTCTGATTGTTACATAGTGACACTAATGAGTCTGATTGTTACACAGTGACACTAATGAGTCTGATTGTTACATAGTGACACTAATTAGTCTGATTGTTAAATAGTGACACTAATGAGTCTGATTGTTACACAGTGACACTAATGAGTCTGATTGTTGCACAGTGACACTAATGAGTCTGATTGTTACATAGTGACACTAATGAGTCAGACTGTTACACAGTGACACTAATGAGTCTGATTGTTGCACAGTGACACTAATGAGTCTGATTGTTACATAGTGACACTAATGAGTCAGACTGTTACATAGTGACACTAATGAGTCTGATTGTTACATAGTGACACTAATGAGTCTGATTGTTACATAGTGACACTAATGAGACTGAATGTTACACAGTGATACTAATGAGTCTGATTGTTACACAGTGACACTAATGAGTCAGATTGTTACACAGTGACACTAATGAGTCTGATTGTTACACAGTGACACTAATGAGTCTGATTGTTACATAGTGACACTAATGAGTCTGATTGTTACATAGTGAAACTAATGAGTCTGAGTGTTACATAGTGACACTAATGAGTCTGACTGTTACATAGTGACACTAATGAGTCTGATTGTTACATAGTGAAACTAATGAGTCTGAGTGTTACATAGTGACACTAATGAGTCTGACTGTTACACAGTGACACTAATGAGTCTGATTGTTACATAGTGAAACTAATGAGTCTGATTGTTACATAGTGACACTAATGAGTCTGACTGTTACATAGTGAAACTAATGAGTCTGAGTGTTACATAGTGACACTAATGAGTCTGACTGTTACATAGTGACACTAATGAGTCTGACTGTTACATAGTGACACTAATGAGTCTGAGTGTTACATAGTGACACTAATGAGTCTGACTGTTACATAGTGATTGTAACATAGTGACACTAATGAGTCTGATTGTTACATAGTGACACTAATGAGTCTGATTGTTACACAGTGACACTAATGAGTCTGATTGTTACATAGTGACACTAATTAGTCTGATTGTTAAATAGTGACACTAATGAGTCTGATTGTTACACAGTGACACTAATGAGTCTGATTGTTACATAGTGACACTAATGAGTCTGATTGTTACATAGTGACACTAATGAGTCTGATTGTTACACAGTGACACTTATGAGTCAGATTGTTACACAGTGACACTTATGAGTCTGATTGTTACATAGTGACACTAATGAGTCAGATTGTTACACTAATGAGTCTGATTGTTACATAGTGACACTAATGAGTCAGATTGTTACACAGTGACACTAATGAGTCAGATTATTACACAGCGACACTAATGAGTCTGATTGTTACACATTGACACTAATGAGTCTGATTGTTACACATTGACACTAATGAGTCAGATTGTTACACAGTGACACTATAAGTCGGATTGTTACACAGTGACACTAATAAGTCTGATTGTTACATAGTGACACTAATGAGTCTGATTGATACATAGTGACACTAATGAGTCTGATTGTTACTCAGTGACACTAATGAGTCTGATTGTTACACAGTGACACTAATGAGTCTGATTGTTACACAGTGACACTTATGAGTCAGATTGTTACACAGCGACACTTATGAGTCTGATTGTTACACAGTGACACTATTGAGTCAGATTGTTACACAGTGACACTAATGAGTCTGATTGTTACATAGTGACACTAATGAGTCAGATTGTTACACTAATGAGTCTGATTGTTACATAGTGACACTAATGAGTCTGATTGTTACATAGTGACACTAATGAGTCAGATTGTTACACAGTGACACTAATGAGTCAGATTGTTACACTAATGAGTCTGATTGTTACATAGTGACACTAATGAGTCTGATTGTTACATAGTGACACTAATGAGTCAGATTGTTACACAGTGACACTAATGAGTCAGATTATTACACAGCGACACTAATGAGTCTGATTGTTATACAGTGACACTAATGAGTCTGATTGTTACACAGTGACACTAATGAGTCAGATTGTTACATAGTGACAGTAATGAGTTTGATTGTTACACAGTGACACTAATGAGTCTGATTGTTACATAGTGACACTAATGAGTCTGATTGTTACACAGTGACACTAATGAGTCTGATTGTTACATAGTGACACTAATGAGTCTGATTGTTACACAGTGACACTATAAGTCTGATTGTTACATAGTGACACTAATGAGTCTGACTGTTACATAGTGACACTAATGAGTCTGATTGTTACACAGTGCCACTAATGAGTCTGATTGTTACACAGTGACACTAATGAGTCTGATTGTTACACAGTGACACTAATGAGTCTGATTGTTGCACAGTGACACTAATGAGTCTGATTGTTACATAGTGACACTAATGAGTCAGACTGTTACATAGTGACACTAATGAGTCTGATTGTTACATAGTGACACTAATGAGTCTGATTGTTACATAGTGACACTAATGAGTCTGATTGTTACACAGTGATACTAATGAGTCTGATTGTTACATAGTGACACTAATGAGTCTGATTGTTACATAGTGACACTAATGAGACTGAATGTTACACAGTGATACTAATGAGTCTGATTGTTACACAGTGACACTAATGAGTCAGATTGTTACACAGTGACACTAATGAGTCTGATTGTTACACAGTGACACTAATGAGTCTGATTGTTACATAGTGACACTAATGAGTCTGATTGTTACATAGTGAAACTAATGAGTCTGAGTGTTACATAGTGACACTAATGAGTCTGACTGTTACATAGTGACACTAATGAGTCTGATTGTTACATAGTGAAACTAATGAGTCTGAGTGTTACATAGTGACACTAATGAGTCTGACTGTTACACAGTGACACTAATGAGTCTGAGTGTTACACAGTGACACTAATGAGTCTGATTGTTACATAGTGACACTAATGAGTCTGATTGTTACATAGTGACACTAATGAGTCTGACTGTTACATAGTGACACTAATGAGTCTGATTGTTACATAGTGACACTAATGAGTCTGACTGTTACATAGTGACACTAATGAGTCTGATTGTTACACAGTGACACTAATGAGTCTGATTGTTACACAGTGACACTAATGAGTCAGATTGTTACACAGTGACACTAATGAGTCTGATTGTTACACAGTGACACTAATGAGTCTGATTGTTACATAGTGAAACTAATGAGTCTGATTGTTACATAGTGACACTAATGAGTCTGACTGTTACATAGTGAAACTAATGAGTCTGAGTGTTACATAGTGACACTAATGAGTCTGACTGTTACATAGTGACACTAATGAGTCTGACTGTTACATAGTGACACTAATGAGTCTGAGTGTTACATAGTGACACTAATGAGTCTGACTGTTACATAGTGATTGTAACATAGTGACACTAATGAGTCTGATTGTTACATAGTGACACTAATGAGTCTGATTGTTACACAGTGACACTAATGAGTCTGATTGTTACATAGTGACACTAATGAGTCTGATTGTTAAATAGTGACACTAATGAGTCTGATTGTTACACAGTGACACTAATGAGTCTGATTGTTACATAGTGACACTAATGAGTCTGATTGTTACATAGTGACACTAATGAGTCTGATTGTTACACAGTGACACTTATGAGTCAGATTGTTACACAGTGACACTTATGAGTCTGATTGTTACATAGTGACACTAATGAGTCAGATTGTTACACTAATGAGTCTGATTGTTACATAGTGACACTAATGAGTCAGATTGTTACACAGTGACACTAATGAGTCAGATTATTACACAGCGACACTAATGAGTCTGATTGTTACACATTGACACTAATGAGTCTGATTGTTACACATTGACACTAATGAGTCAGATTGTTACATAGTGACAGTAATGAGTTTGATTGTTACACAGTGACACTAATGAGTCTGATTGTTACATAGTGACACTAATGAGTCTGATTGTTACACAGTGACACTAATGAGTCTGATTGTTACATAGTGACACTAATTAGTCTGATTGTTACATAGTGACACTAATGAGTCTGATTGTTACACAGTGACACTATAAGTCGGATTGTTACACAGTGACACTAATAAGTCTGATTGTTACATAGTGACACTAATGAGTCTGATTGATACATAGTGACACTAATGAGTCTGATTGTTACTCAGTGACACTAATGAGTCTGATTGTTACACAGTGACACTAATGAGTCTGATTGTTACACAGTGACACTTATGAGTCAGATTGTTACACAGTGACACTTATGAGTCTGATTGTTACACAGTGACACTATTGAGTCAGATTGTTACACAGTGACACTAATGAGTCTGATTGTTACATAGTGACACTAATGAGTCAGATTGTTACACTAATGAGTCTGATTGTTACATAGTGACACTAATGAGTCTGATTGTTACATAGTGACACTAATGAGTCAGATTGTTACACAGTGACACTAATGAGTCAGATTGTTACACTAATGAGTCTGATTGTTACATAGTGACACTAATGAGTCTGATTGTTACATAGTGACACTAATGAGTCAGATTGTTACACAGTGACACTAATGAGTCAGATTATTACACAGCGACACTAATGAGTCTGATTGTTATACAGTGACACTAATGAGTCTGATTGTTACACAGTGACACTAATGAGTCAGATTGTTACATAGTGACAGTAATGAGTTTGATTGTTACACAGTGACACTAATGAGTCTGATTGTTACATAGTGACACTAATGAGTCTGATTGTTACACAGTGACACTAATGAGTCTGATTGTTACATAGTGACACTAATGAGTCTGATTGTTACACAGTGACACTATAAGTCTGATTGTTACATAGTGACACTAATGAGTCTGACTGTTACATAGTGACACTAATGAGTCTGATTGTTACACAGTGCCACTAATGAGTCTGATTGTTACACAGTGACACTAATGAGTCTGATTGTTACACAGTGACACTAATAAGTCTGATTGTTGCACAGTGACACTAATGAGTCTGATTGTTACATAGTGACACTAATGAGTCAGACTGTTACATAGTGACACTAATGAGTCTGATTGTTACATAGTGACACTAATGAGTCTGATTGTTACATAGTGACACTAATGAGTCTGATTGTTACACAGTGATACTAATGAGTCTGATTGTTACATAGTGACACTAATGAGTCTGATTGTTACATAGTGACACTAATGAGACTGAATGTTACACAGTGATACTAATGAGTCTGATTGTTACATAGTTACACTAATGAGTCTGATTGTTACACAGTGATACTAATGAGTCTGATTGTTACATAGTGACACTAATGAGTCTGATTGTTACACAGTGACACTAATGAGTCTGATTGTTACACAGTGACACTAATGAGTCTGATTGTTACATAGTGACACTAATGAGTCTGATTGTTACTCAGTGACACTAATCAGTCTGATTGTTACATAGTGACACTAATGAGTCTGATTGTTACACAGTGATACTAATGAGTCTGATTGTTACATAGTGACACTAATGAGTCTGATTGTTACACAGTGACACTAATGAGTCTGATTGTTACACAGTGACACTAATGAGTCTGATTGTTACATAGTGACACTAATGAGTCTGATTGTTACTCAGTGACACTAATCAGTCTGATTGTTACATAGTGACACTAATGAGTCTGATTGTTACACAGTGATACTAATGAGTCTGATTGTTACACAGTGACACTAATGAGACTGAATGTTACACAGTGATACTAATGAGTCTGATTGTTACATAGTGACACTAATGAGTCTGATTGTTGCACAGTGACACTAATGAGTCAGATTGTTACATTGTGACACTAATGAGACTGATTGTTAAATAGTGACACTAATGAGTCTGATTGCTACATAGTAACACTAATGAGTCTGATTGTTACATACTGACACTAATGAGTCTGATTGTTACACAGTGACACTAATGAGTCAGATTGTTACACAGTGACACTAATGAGTCAGATTGTTACACAGTGACACTAATGAGTCTGATTGTTACACAGTGACACTAATGAGTCTGATTGTTACATAGTGACACTAATGAGTCTGATTGTTACATAGTGACACTAATGAGTCAGATTGTTACACTAATGAGTCTGATTGTTACATAGTGACACTAATGAGTCTGATTGTTACATAGTGACACTAATGAGTCAGATTGTTACACAGTGACACTAATGAGTCAGATTATTACACAGCGACACTAATGAGTCTGATTGTTACACAGTGACACTAATAAGTCAGATTGTTACACAGTGACAATAATGAGTCAGATTGTTACACAGTGACACTAATGAGTCTGATTGTTACACAGTGACACTAATGAGTCTGATTGTTACACAGTGACACTAATGAGTCTGATTGTTACACAGTGACACTAATGAGTCTGATTGTTACACAGTGACACTAATGAGTCTGATTGTTACATAGTGACACTAATGAGTCTGATTGTTACATAGTGACACTAATGAGTCTGATTGTTGCACAGTGACACTAATGAGTCAGATTGTTACATTGTGACACTAATGAGACTGATTGTTAAATAGTGACACTAATGAGTCTGATTGCTACATAGTGACACTAATGAGTCTGATTGTTACATAGTGACACTAATGAGTCTGATTGTTGCACAGTGACACTAATGAGTCAGATTGTTACATTGTGACACTAATGAGACTGATTGTTAAATAGTGACACTAATGAGTCTGATTGCTACATAGTGACACTAATGAGTCTGATTGTTACATACTGACACTAATGAGTCTGATTGTTACACAGTGACACTAATGAGTCAGATTGTTACACAGTGACACTAATGAGTCAGATTGTTACACAGTGACACTAATGAGTCTGATTGTTACATAGTGACACTAATGAGTCTGATTGTTACATAGTGACACTAATGAGTCAGATTGTTACACAGTGACACTTATAAGTCTGATTGTTACATAGTGACACTAATGAGTCAGATTGTTACACTAATGAGTCTGATTGTTACATAGTGACACTAATGAGTCTGATTGTTACATAGTGACACTAATGAGTCAGATTGTTACACAGTGACACTAATGAGTCAGATTATTACACAGCGACACTAATGAGTCTGATTGTTACACAGTGACACTAATAAGTCAGATTGTTACACAGTGACAATAATGAGTCAGATTGTTACACAGTGACACTAATGAGTCTGATTGTTACACAGTGACACTAATGAGTCTGATTGTTACACAGTGACACTAATGAGTCTGATTGTTACACAGTGACACTAATGAGTCTGATTGTTACACAGTGACACTAATGAGTCTGATTGTTACATAGTGACACTAATGAGTCTGATTGTTACATAGTGACACTAATGAGTCTGATTGTTACATAGTGACACTAATGAGTCTGATTGTTACACAGTGACACTAATGAGTCTGATTGTTACATAGTGACACTAATGAGTCTGATTGTTACACAGTGACACTTATGAGTCAGATTGTTACACAGTGACACTTATAAGTCTGATTGTTACATAGTGACACTAATGAGTCAGATTGTTACACTAATGAGTCTGATTGTTACATAGTGACACTAATGAGTCAGATTGTTACACAGTGACACTAATGAGTCAGATTATTACACAGCGACACTAATGAGTCTGATTGTTACACAGTGACACTAATAAGTCAGATTGTTACACAGTGACACTAATAAGTCAGATTGTTACACAGTGACAATAATGAGTCAGATTGTTACACAGTGACACTAATGAGTCTGATTGTTACACAGTGACACTAATGAGTCTGATTGTTACACAGTGACACTAATGAGTATGATTGTTACACAGTGACACTAATGAGTCTGATTGTTACATAGTGACACTAATGAGTCTGATTGTTACACAGTGACACTAATGAGTATGATTGTTACACAGTGACACTAATGAGTCTGATTGTTACACAGTGACACTAATGAGTCTGATTATTATATAGTGATACTAATAAGTGATAATTATTGGGTGACACATAAGAGATTTAGGGTGTAGGTGTTGGGGGCTCTCAGACCTGGGGGCACTATGATAGAGGGGCACAGATCTTACCTGTCCAGCTCAGCAGATTTCCTTCTCTTAGGTTTTATCTTCTAAAGCAGAGAACATTAGGTAAAAGCTAATTTCTTATGCGCATGCGCAAGAGAAAGTGCCTGAAACCTGTGAGAGTGCGCTGTACAGCGGGCCCGTTATACGCTGCGCATGCGCCGTGCAGCCGGTATCCCCTCTCGACGCGCATGTCCAGTGAGGCTTCAGCTGGTTGTGGTGCGCATGCGTATTGCTGTGTTTCCTGTGGCTGCTGCTCCGCCATTTTTATTGTGGGCAAAGTGTATGTCAGCCTGTCAGCTGTTATCAGCCTTACATATAATATAATGTGATTATCACCCTGCAGGGGCTGGGAATACAGGACATCGTGGTGTCTATGCATCACCTCATATCATTCACACAGTACAACCTCCCCTGATGTCCTGTGCATGGTCTCAGTATCTGTATCCAGTGTATTATAGCTGAGAAGCCTGGGATGGGGTGACCTGAGTATACCCCAGGTAATAACCACAGCCTGGGTGATTGCTGCTGCTGGGAGGAAGTGTGAGAAGCAGAATCCCTCTGTGAGGAGGATCTATGGAGTATTATAGTATTGTCATCATCTGGTCTGTGTTCTGTGCACCCAACTCTTCCCAATATCCCTGGGGGTGTGTATGTATATATATATATATATATATATATATATATATATATATATATATATATATATATCCCTCTGTGAGGAGGAATCATGCAGTATTATAGTATTATAGTATTGTCATCATCTGGTCTGTGTTCTGTGCACCCAACTCTTCCCAATATCCCTGGGGGTGTGTATGTATATATATATATATATCCTTCTGCTGTTATAAGGACACTGGGGGGTGTGTAATATAGTTATAATGCCCCTGGCTGGTTGTATATATCTGTCCTGGGGATATATTCACCGGCTGTGCCCTGGGATTCTTCTTACTGTGCATACTGTTAGCAGCTCTCAGTATCTGATTTATTCTCTACTCTTATAAAGATAATAAGTATTTCAGGTGACAATTTAAAATGCTAATAAGTCACATTATTACCACCTTTAATGAACACGTCATACAGATGATTATAGTGCACTGGGATTATCACCGCATGTGAGCTCACAACATACACAAACATGCCAGATCCATTGTACCAGACTTATAGTTGGGGTCGGGCATGTCTTAGATCAACTTTAAATTTCAGTGTACAAATAAGCTATCAAACACTCCTAGTCTGCATGGGCTCCCTGACCCGGGCACCGTGCCCTCCCCCCCCCCAGCCGCTGCGTTCCGCTAAACACTCCCAGTCTGTATGGGCTCCCTGACCCGGGCACCGTGCCCTCCCCCCCCCCCAGCCGCTGCGTTCCGCTAAACACTCCCAGTCTGCATGGGCTCCCTGACCCGGGCACCGTGCCCCCCCCCCCCCAGCCGCTGCGTTCCGCTAAACACTCCCAGTCTGTATGGGCTCCCTGACCCGGGCACCGTGCCCTCCCCCCCCAGCCGCTGCGTTCCGCTAAACACTCCCAGTCTGCATGGGCTCCCTGACCCGGGCACCGTGCCCTGCACTGCGCCCCCGCACCAGCACCCACCACACCTTCCCACGTCATTCACACATTATGAAGAAATTATTCTATTATGGAGCATTGACTTTAATTCATTCCTAACTTATTATATACTCTTTAACCCTCCTTACCCTCCCCTCCCTTGTTTTCCTCGCCTTCCATTCTGTTTTTTTTATTATTATTATTATTCAGTAAATAATAGTCATTTTATATTAATATATTTATGTGAAAAACACCCGTCCTCCCTGGTATGTGCATTTTACCCTTTGATAAATGTGCCCCCGAAGATTTGAATAAAACATTTGATATAATGGATCAACATTTCAAAATATATATTTTTTTTAGTTTTTTAAATAAATATTTTTTTTTACATTTTTTATTCTATTCTATTTGTAAGTGCAACTGAAGCCCAGGAAACCAGCCTATCCATGCCCATCTGCCGAGACTGGGGATCTCTTACCGCTCTCGACAACTGAGTGAGAACTGATCTGGCAACAAGTTCACGGCAGACTGTAGGTGGATGCAGGTATCCCTGAAGAACGATCATCAATGTATATTGGTAAAGACAAATTGGTCTTGTGATTCAGGGGCAGCGGTGAACGGAGAAGCAGGCTTTTGTCCACAATATCAGGCCAGTAGTCCACGACCAGGTGCCATGTGGTTGGGCTGACCGCTCCCCTGAAGACACCTACATTGAGAAGCTCTTCTGTGGTTTCTTTGGTCCACGTCCTCCCAGATACGGTACCGCTTCAGGTGAATGATATGCTATAGTTTCCCTTTTTACTAAAAACAAAATCGTCAAAGCTTTCATCACCCAGGTTTTGTTCAGGAAAACAATATATACAAGATTGAGTCAAATGGCCGATGGACAGAACAGGTGAGAGAGGCCCAACCACTGCGCCCCCGCACCAGCACCCACCACGCCTTCCCACGTCATTCACACATTATGAAGAAATTATTCTATTATGGAGCATTGACTTTAATTCATTCCTAACTTATTATATACTCTTTAACCCGCCTTACCCTCCCCTCCCTTGTTTTCCTCGCCTTCCATTCTGTTTTTTTTATTATTATTATTCAGTAAATAATAGTCATTTTATATTAATATATTTATGTGAAAAACACCCGTCCTCCCTGGTATGTGCATTTTACCCTTTGATAAATGTGCCCCCGAAGATTTGAATAAAACATTTGATATAATGGATCAACATTTTAAAATATATATTTTTTTTAGTTTTTTAAATAAATATTTTTTTTTACATTTTTTATTATATTCTATTTGTAAGTGCAACTGAAGCCCAGGAAACCAGCCTATCCATGCCCATCTGCCGAGACTGGGGATCTCTTACCGCTCTTGACAACTGAGTGAGAACTGATCTGGCAACAAGTTCACGGCAGACTGTAGGTGGATGCAGGTATCCCTGAAGAACGATCGTCAATGTATATTGGTAAAGACAAATTGGTCTTGTGATTCAGGGGCAGCGGTGAACGGAGAAGCAGGCTTTTGTCCACAATATCAGGCCAGTATTCCACGACCAGGTGCCATGTAGCTGGGCTGACCGCTGGCCTGAAGACACCTACATGGAGAAGCTCTTCTGTGGTTTCTTTGGTCCACGTCCTCCCAGATACGGTACCGCTTCAGGTGAATGATATGCTATAGTTTCCCTTTTTACTAAAAACAAAATCGTCAAAGCTTTCATCACCCAGGTTTTGTTCAGGAAAACAATATATACAAGATTGAGTCAAATGGCCGATGGACAGAACAGGTGAGAGAGGCCCAACCACTTCTGATGGAGGGTGTCCTGTATTATCTGCGCCCCAGAGACTGGGAACTCCTAAAGGTTTAACAGAGAAAAACACCACCTGCCCCCAAACAGAAGGGACCACACCGTGTGCTATACGGAGGCACTGCATGAATCCCTTCATCACACTGCAAGTCAGCAGCAGACCTGCGACAACTGCGGAGCTCTCTTAACGTCCCCACCATTAGCCTTCACTACCTATCTATTACCCTTTCTCTAAAGTGCCTCTTCCTCACATGCCCCCTAAGCCCTCTGCCCTCCTGTTGTACAGCATGTCCTTCCTGTGTACAATGTTTTCCTCCTGTCCTTTAATAAAACCCTTGATATATTTAAGAGTTTCGGTCATACAGTTATACATATTGACGTTGTTGTTTCTGGCTGGTTGTGTGATTCAGACCATAATCCAAAGTTATTTCCTATCCCCATTTCCCCCATCTGTGTCACATTTAATGTGCAAGTACCATGGTCTGCATTTATCTACATTATGTTGTCTAAATCATTCACCAATTTGTTTAAAAAAATCTTTATTTGTAACCCAATTGGATTTCCTTTATTTGTAATCTAAGGGCAATTTCTTAATATGTAACCCAGTGATAACTGTTCATAATTAGTAATCTAAGGAAAGTTGTAATCCAAGCAATATCTTCTTCTTGTCACCCAAAACAGACCCCTCTGAGGAATGACTGATGATTCCCTGCTTTGCTCGCTCATCAGATTAACATAATCTCTGTTGATGTCCGGAAGAAAACAATTAGCAATGTGGTGCGGCTCCATTCATGTCAATGGCCCACTCAAATCAATGAGCCATTGGAATGAATAGACCATTGACATAAAAGGGAAAACACAACATAATGTTAATTACTAGTGAGTATGCGCATAGTATACTCCCATAGAGGTGAATGGACTTTTTTAGAGTGCAGTGACATGGCTCAAAATAGCACTACTGGGACACAAGTGTGAATGCAAATGGCATGGACACAAAGAACGGGTTTGATTTTTACATGCAGTGTTTAAACACCTGAGGGTGAGAGCCTTAATATAACTCTGCTAATAACTGCTCTTTGTCTTGTATTCTTCAACCAGTTCTCTACCCATGTACTATACATACTTATCACATAGACCTAATACTCTCATCTTATGTACCACACTCTAATATAGAACAGAATGAGAGGAATACAAAATATATCACAATAACTACACTACCAAGATCCAGTTTGAGAGTTTACCTTCTCAGAAAAAAACTAATTATATTTATTCAGCATGAGCGGTTATTTGTGAAAGCAGGCTAGAACTATCCAATTATGTTCTACAATATATTTCACAATCACGTCCCTCGGAATCACTTTAAATCTTCTTCCCACGACAGAAGTCCGGCTCACTGGTCTACAATTCTCTGGTTCCCACTTTGTTCCTTTTTGAAGATTATTAACATTGACATATGTAGCAGCGGTATACTCGGTAGCACTTTTACAATTGGGGATGAACACAGTAATAAAACAAGACTGAGTATTACAGACAGACAAAGTGGTGCTCAGTTATTAGGGAATCCAAACATTGAAGAAGCTGTGGTCTATCAGTTATGGCTCTTGACTTCTGTGCCAGGTGCTATATATCTAAATATGGTTTAGGTGTAACTGCACCTTCTGCTGTGTTAGACATGTTCCCGTTCCTCTTCACTCCTCCATGGCATTTTATACATTGGATTAACTTCTTTCTAACTTAAGTAGAGAAGGAAAAAAAAAAGACGCACCCTTGGATGGTATATAGTGTAGCTTCTCCCTGGTGGCTTGTTTCTGTCTTGCAGTAGGTGTAGTGCAGATAGTGTTTTGTTGTTTTCTGTAGGGCAGTGGGCTTACCTGGTTCTTCTAAAGTCCCGGCTGTGCACCGCTGATGGTGTAAGCCAGGGCAAGGGGTGGCTCCCCTTGGGCCATTATTTGCTACCACTGCAAATGTGGGCTGCGTCTGATTGAAATACGTGCTGGTGTTGGCATACTATGCATGCATGCACACCATTTCCGAGGTCAAAGGACTCCAAGATGGAGATTATCCGGGATATCAGACATAAGAGGGGCCTTGGATTCAACCCCACGATCCCTCCGCCCCATAACACCCTTTAACACCGCTGTGCTATTCTCCGGATGCTGACCACCACTGAACTCTGCAGATTTACTTACAGGCACAGGACATAGCGGAACTGCTGAACACCAATCAGGACAGCAGCACTATAGGCATGGGGGCCACCACCAAAAAACTGAAGAGCACACGTTCTAGTAAGCCTCGAGTCAGTGGTGCATTCATGTGGACCGCGCTTTACTTGATTTTTAGTTGGTTAGTGTGATTGGATCACTTAAAAGTAAGTTATGGTATAAATGTATTTAAAAGAAATAGCGCAGGGCGCTTATTGATATAATTGCAAATGCACTTATTTTTGATATTGTGTATATTTTGGTAAAGGAAATATTTTATTTCTGAGACCAGGGAAGAAACTTGTTTGTTTTAACTTTGCTAGAGGAAATGCACTCATGTCTAAGGTATATGTTCGATTTCTGATAAGCATTTATTTGAGGCAGTCTGTGTAGTTTCTAGATGATGTCCTCATTAAGTCTATTCAATGTGAGTGACCAACACTTGAACACACCACAGGAGGTCGTTACTGTGAGTTCTTGAGTGGGTTTTGTTAAGGGTGCTAAACCTGTCTGAACATTGTAAACATCACGTGATGTAGGATATCACAGAAGTGTAAGTTTAGTTCAGTATAAATTGCATTTAAAATCTAAGAACATCCTGAGATCTGATGGAAATCTGAGGAAATCAGTCTGATGTGGAAGTTAATTGTGTTAGATGCAGGATTAGAGAACATCCTGATGTTAATGTTTGAATGAAATATTGCAGTCTGTGCGGAGCCTTCTCTGATCAGGGGGCTGGCTGACCCCCTGCCCAGACTAGTCTCTAAAACGGTATAAAAAGAGAGCCCTTGTACACAGAAATGTATCGTTCTGATGTTCCATCTGATCTGACCACTGATACCTCTAATCAGTGGAACTGTCCTTGTCAGGACACTTGAGCTAAATAAACATCACTCTGCTTCAAGACCCTGCTTGACAACTTCTTCAATATTGCTGTATTCCTGTGACCTACAGATTAGACCCTCATCTAATCAGTCCTCCGGCTGTTCTGAAGTTTGGACCCAGCTCTCCAGAACCAACGCTCTGCCCCCTACCCAGCAGCTCTGACCAGTGTGATAGGTCAGGGGGGATCCATCCACAGCACCCTGATCCATAGTAAGCGGTTAAGTGTACCAGCCCTGGTGTACCTGCGGGAGAACACTAGCAGTGACAGTTACCCAGAAGGAACGTGGTTCTGGATGCCATAAAGGAGTCCAGTGGTGGCAGCAGGCTCCTCCTACTGCGACAGGAGGGGCATATTTGGAATAACAATAGGGGACGGTGGCAAAGTAAACCCAGCCTGTTCTCAGCAACAACAGACAGGGTGACATAGGCGGTCCATCCTGTCACAGATATAACTGGTGGCAAGCAGTGGGATAACCCCAGGCGGCTTTTCGTGAACCAATCAGGAGAGCCGAGTTATTCAGGAGAGAAATAACTGCAGCCAGGAGAACTCACAGGATGTCTGACTACACCAATATGTCCAGGGCGGACCATGATACTCTGTGCAGTGCCAAGCACATTGACGTCAGCCATTCACCAAGCAGGGCGGAGATGAAAGAGTTGCTGTATGAGTGGCACTGACAGCGTGGTACCCAGGCGAAGGAAACTGATGGCAGCAATGGCCAAGACAGCAGCACAGTTGACGACCGGGAGCTAGGTACCCCAGACAGCAGAGATCCCTGCTCAACAGCCTGCAGCTACCTCTACCCAGCAGACTACACCCACACAACCAGCCCCTCTATACTATGATGAGCGCAGGGCTGCCGGGCTGAAGATCCAGCTGGCGGCCTTAGGGAACAACGCATCTGCAGCTGAGCGGGCACAGGTCATCGAGGCATGGCGCCAAGAGGGAAGAGCATCAGCCATGCAGCCCAGGGGGGAGGTGCTCCCTGGAGGATCAGGATTGTCATAGCTACATTGCCCTAAATTTGAGAACTGTGTTGGGAATATTGATGAGCACCTTCAGGTATTTGACAGGACCAGCAGGCTACACGTTGCACCCAGAGAGGAATGGGTTAAGCATTTGGTACCTACACTACAAGGACGCACAGTGGAGGCCTACCATGAAGTGCCCTCGGAGGATTGTGCGGATTATGATGTAGTGAGAAGGGCACTTCTTAAACAATACACTATTACCCCAGAGTCATATCGTCAGAAGTTCCGGGACTTTTAAAAGGACCTCCACACCACCCATGAGGAGTTTGCCAATCTGCTGCGGGAGTCAGCCAGGAAAATGGATGCGTGGAGCAGGTGTCCAGACCGTAGATGAGGTAATAGACTTGACGTGCCAAGAACAGTTTCACCGCCGGTACGCATGGGGGGTGACAGAATGGACAGGAAGCCAAGTTCTCTGGAAGCAGCCGCCCAGCTGGCGGATCAGTATGTGTCAGTAAGGCCACACTGGCAGAAGCGCCAGGTTAACAGCCAGCACCAAAGGACTGTAGAATCAGGGGGACACCCTTCTTTTACTCATCCCCAAAAGCAAGCACCTAACCTTTTGGGTACCAAACGCCAGCCACTGCCCCGCCCTGTCCCTTGGAGTTATCAGAGACCACCGGAGCCCAGGCTGGAGAAGAAGTGTTACAACTGCTCGAAAACCGGTCATTTAAGAATGGACTGTCCCACAGCCCCAGCACCCCAGACTCGTGCCCCTAATCCGAGTCCTGAGCCCTGGCTGACTTGCTTAACTGGCGAAGGTGAGCCACTAGAGACCGTTTCCACCCCTGCCAGCCCAACGGAGTGTGGAGTGTCTGAAGGTGACTCAGCGGAGAGAGTCACTTGTTTGTCCAAAAGACCCCCCAAAAACATGTGGAGAAACCTGCAGCTGGTCCAAGTGGGACCCCTGCAGGGTGAAGGACTGAGAGACTCAGGGGCCTCAATTACTGTTGTGAGTCCCCATATTATTGATCCTGCTGCAGTATTGCAGGGTCGCACTGCAAAAGTTACAGTAGCAGATGGAATGGAGAAGGAAGTGCCTGTTGCAAGGATGGGGCCATCTCCTCCTGGACTGGGGAGATGGCCAGGAGTTGCGAGATGTTGCCGTTATGGATGGCCTCCCAACTGATGTGATCTTAGGCAACGATGTTGGGGGTGGTATTGTGACCGCATTTCTCAACTCTATTTCCCGGAGCCAAGCTGCTAAATTACAGTCTTCAGGATCTACACCTGCACAACCCAGCTCAGAGGAAAAGACCACAGCTGCTAGACAACAGCCATCACCAGCAACCACAGTTTCAGCCAGCCCAAAGGAAAAGACCACATCTGCTATTTCTTAATCAGTGGAACTTTCCTTGTCAGGAAACTTGAGCTAAATAAACATCACTCTGCTTCAAGACCCTGCTTGACAACTTCTTCAATATTGCTGTATTCCTGTGACCTACAAATTAGACCCTAAATATAATCCGTCCTCCGGCTGTTCTGAAATTTGGACCCAGCTCCTAGTACCATCGCTCTGCCCGCTACCCAGCAGCTCCGGCCAGTGTGATAGGCCAGGGGGGATCCATACACAGCAGGCTCCTCCTACTGCGACAGAAGGGGCGTATTTGGAATAACGAAAGGGGACGGTGACAAAGTGAGCCCAGCCGCTTCTCAGCAACAACAGACAGGGTGGCATAGGAGGTCCATCCTGTCACAGTTAGTACGCAGTCTTCATCTTTCTACTGAGTCTGTGGAGGGGAAGAAAAATACAAAAACTCAACATGTTTATGGACCATGTCACCGGTCTCTACTGGAGAATTGGGAAGGGGTATGACGGAGTTTTCTGAGCAGCCTGTTGCCCTTGTCCCAAAAACCAGTACGCAGGCTCCAGAGCAATTCAACAAATTAATTTCTCAGATGATGAAGTCAAACCAGGACACTTTTGTCACTTAGGCAGAGTTGTATGCCATACTGGGGGTACGAGCTAAGTCACAGAGAAGATTGTACCTAGATGATGACCACAACTGGTCCTCTAGAAGTGAGTCCAGGGGATTAAGAAAGATCCTAGGTTATTTAACTTTGATAGCCTGGATATTCTGCTTAAACATATTGATAGAACCATTGGCAGCCACAGTCCACTCTGTTTTACAAGAATCCTTTTTTGGGAACTTTCCCAGGACTCCAGGAGGTAAAAGATTTCATCTATAAGGTATGGAAACAAATTTAGAGAACTGATCGCAGGTATTATTTCCAGGATAATGATGTTGCAAGTCTTTCAGCTAGAACTTCCATCCCTTTGTAAGATAGAGACCCTATGAGAGATCCTGTGGATAGGAAAATGGAAAGTTTCCTGTCTGTGGACTCCTAGTGGTAGACAAAGCAGAAGGAGAGATGAAAAGGAACTGAGAAGTGTGTGATCTTATTAATAAGTTCTAATACTTCTCGCCAAAAGGGTTCAATTTTAGGGCAACTCCACCAAACATGAGACAGGGTACCCCGTTGACCACAGTTCCTCCAGCAACGATCTGACGAATAGGGAAGCATTGCATTCAATCTGGAAGAGACCGGGTACCAACGAAAGAGTTTATATTAATTCTTCTTGATAGGAGTGCATATAAAGGATTTGGCAACATCTTCACGGGTGGAAGCCCACTCTTCCAGTTCAAGAGACATTCCCATGTCTTAAGGATGCTTATTTTCTTATCCACATGGCAGCTCAAAACCAGCAAATCCTCATGTTATTTGTTCTGGGTCATCATTTTCAATCCAGCTGCCTTCCCTTTGGTCTTGCTATAAGAACCTTCACCAAGGTTTTACTCTTGTAGTGGAATTGAGGAAGCAAGGGATGTCCCTTTGGCTTTATCTGGACAAAAGGGAAGTCACATTGTTCAAATGAGAATGGCTAACATAATATCATTTCTGCAGGAACACGTCTGGACCATAAACATGGAGAAGACTCATATGGTGCCCTCTCAGCAGCTTAAGTTCTTGGGGGTCCTGATAGATACAACATGAGATTACATGAGAGTGTATTTACTAGAAGAAAGGCTCACTAAGATCTAGAATGTAGGACCCTGGCTTGAATCTCAACAGCTGATCCTGATTAGGACTTACCTTTGTCTTCTGAGGATGTTCTCCTCCACCATAGGCATTCTCCCTTGGGCAAGGTGGCATATGAAGGACCGTCAACTGGATCCATTCACATGATCGAAGGCAAACTTCTCTAGATCAAGTAATTTCGCTCACAAGAGTCACCAGGGAGTCTGTCAACTGGTGGCAGAGTTGAGGGAATGCAGAATGTCTCTTTCAGAGGCAGAAAGAATAAAGTTCACAACAGATTCCAGTTCGAGGCTGGGGAGCTTATCTCCTTACCAGAGTGGAGCAAGTTTCGTCCTCCTCAAATAGATCTGGTGGCGACAACCCAGAACACCAAGGTAGCTTGGTTCTTCTCTCGCCACAATAAACGTTTTCAGCCAGGCTACATGCTCCCTCTGATTACTCATACTCTAAAGATCAGGAAAGATAATACACAGGTCATCGCAGCTCCCCATTTTGATAACAACATCCATGGTTTGCAGTAGACTGTGGTATTCCCCTAGAACAATCTTGGGCTCTACCAAGTAAGTCAGATCTTCTGCATCAGGGTCCATTCCTTCACCTGAATGCGGAGGGTCTCTCTTTCATGGCAGCCTTCTTTAAGATGCAAGGGAATCCCTGACAAGATGATAGACTTTATCCTGTGGTGTAAACCTAAACTGGATTCAGCTAATATTCCACAAAAACTGAGTGTCTTAATAATGGACCTAATAAAGATCATTCAACACTGAAAGTTCAGATGTCTGCAATTAGTGTAAACGGATCAATAGGTGGTTATTTAAGAAAAAACATGATGGTTGTTGCCTTTAATAAAATTGCTATTTTAAATAATGACGGCAAACCGCCGATTAATACATTTATCCCTTAGTCTTTCTGGACACCAGACTAGTAAATGAGGATCTTATTGTCTGTTTTTTAAGCAGTGGATAGAATCCGGCTTCGTGTCAGAGCCTTCTTGGCTAATTGTGATCTCAATGTTGTCTTGGACCCTTTAATGTCTGATCCTCTTCGGCCTTCACAAGAGGACTTCTTTAGTTGCTCGTACTTTTGCTTGTAGAATTGGGGAAAATTACCTTTCCTGAACTTCTATACAGACAAGGTAGTATTGAGGACCAACTCTGCCTTCCTACCTTAAGTTGTTCCCACCTTTCATATAAATCAGGAAATTATACTTCCATCCCGTCTACAACCTAACATGACCTCGTCAAGGACAAGCCCTTTCCAAACAGACTCTTGCAATATGGATTAGAGAGGTCGTTGTACAGGTGTACAAGAGGATATGGCAGTGATGGCTAACCTGTGACACTCCAGGTGTTGTGAAACTACAAGCCCCAGCATGCTTTGCCAGTAGATAACTAGCTTATAACTGGCAAAGCATGCTGGGGCTTGTAGTTTCACAACACCTGGAGTGTCACAGGTTAGCCATCACTGGGATAGGGCGTAAGGGGCCAGAATCTCTCCACCAGAACAGTGGCTGACATGGTGGATTGAAGTGGAAACGAGCAAATTACATCTACCGATAACTCCTTTTCCCCTATATACTCCATGGCAGTCTAATATTCCCTCTCAGGTTGTGTTTATGTTTTTCATCGTCTGCTTGGGAAGTTTCTAATAGACGGTGGGAAGGAGTTGGAGCTGCGCTATATACCAGCCAGGGACATTCTTTTATCCTCTCTCTGCGCACACTGGAAGGGAAATAACCCATTGTGAGTCTGCCATGGAGCATTTCAAGGAAAATGAATTATCAGTAAATAGAATTTACTTATTTAATGGTGAGCATAGGCACGGCTACACAACCTATTCTCTAAAATATATAAAACAGTCTTTCTTTTCATCTTCTAGTTATTTTTCCTACTTTGCCATTTACTTGCAAAATATAAGTTGTATTTTTGCTATTTCCATTCTCGTAACATGATGGGATCTGACTTATCTTTAGCAAGGTTATTGTAGCTTTAGTCTTTGCTATCCTGGTTTCCTTCTTCCGACACTCACCTTACCACGTTGGTTGCCTCTTATTCCAAGACATGATGTTGCCATGTGGTATATACTTACAACACTATTTAAAATATTTTTCTAAATGTCCCAGTTCCTCTCTGTGATGTTATTGAGAGAACGTTTACAGTCTGCAAGATTCAATACTTATCTGAATGACCCGTCACCTGTCCCCCTGGAGGTGGTCGGTTTTTCTTGCGAATGGTAGATTTAAAATAGCTTACATTTTGTTGCCGCGTGGAACTTGTACATCTACAGCTTCTTCGACATTTAAAAAACACATGATCACATAAGATGAACTCGCAGCCCTTTCACTTATTCTGGGAAAGGCTTATAACATGCCCAGGTTATTGGTGAGGGATGTACCGGTTACCCCTCATCTGTCATCTAATATTAAATATACACAGATACCTAAAATCATAACGAATGTTCTCCCGATCTTTTGCTTCATTAAAAGATTATTGCCAGCTCTTAAATTCCCTTTCCATACATATGAATTTGTAAACCACTTGGAAGCCATTGGCATAGTTCCATAAAGTATGGGGAGCACATATTTTATGTTTTGTGACACAGAAAATGGATGGAATATGATAAATTACAAATAACAATGTTACTGTCAGCATCTGACATCTCAGTGATATCTTCTAGGAGAGAGTTGAGTTCTTGTGTCCTCCCAAGTTTCCTGTCCACCTTATAATGATGTTCCAATCCTTATCGGTGACAAGATGGCAATCAATTGAGTGACACCTCTAACCAGACAACTCTTCCACAAGTTGGGATGAAGCTAATCTACAAAGAGATTACTCTATGAAGTGTCTGGACATTAACACCCTTTGCTACAATGCGAACACTGAACAGATTCAATCCTGGAGAGTTGTGGACACACGATTTACCAGTGTTTCAGACTATCCCGCAGTCCCGTATTGTAACGCAGCCAGAAGAGGAGAACTCAGAACTTTAGTAACTGTTCTTATGGCCTCCATGGTGAACGTTACCAACGTACCATACCCATAAGCTGACATGAAGGCCAGAAACTGGAGTGTTACAGTGGATGTCAAGGCAGCCACCATTGCATGAGTTGATGGACATGTGTACAGCAGCCACAGGAACCGAATCATTACGCTCGTCTTTTATTATAAATAAATAAAAAGCCGTTTCCATTTTAAATATTACGCACATGCATTTTAGAAATATGGACATCAGAATAATAAATTACACATAATATATACTGGACTGTTATGCGGCCATCGTATTTATAAAGTCACTCTACAAACCACCCACTACTCTACTAGTATTGTCCCTGTTCTAATGGCTGGGCTAGAACCATGTCCATTCATGTCATGGGTCTTCTCATGCACCTTCAAGTGATAGTTGATGCTGAAGCTTCTCGGACACTGGTTACATTTATAGGGCTTTTCTCCGGTGTGGACTCTGTGATGGATTTTCAAGGTGTAGGCCTTGGTGAAACTCTTCTGACAAACCTCACACTTGTAGGGCCTGGCACCAGTATGATTCTTACGGTGTTCCACAAAAGAGGAGCAGTCGCTGAAAGCCCTTTCACACTCGGCACACTTGTAAGGGCGCTCACCAGTATGAGTCCTCTTGTGCACAGTGAGGTGAGACTTCTCCCGAAAGCTCTTCTCGCACACTGTGCATTGGTATGGCTTGGCACCGGAGTGTATCCTCTGATGCCGGACCATGGAAGAGTAATCACTGAAGCTTTTTATGCACTCAGTGCACTGGTATGGACGTTCCCCGGTGTGTGTCCTCTTATGGACTCGTAGATGAGAGATGACACTGAAGCTCTTCAGACACTCCATGCACTGGTAAGGTCTCTCTCCACTGTGGATCCTCTTATGGACAGTCAAAAGGTTGTTTTTTGAAAAACATTTAAGACATTCCTCACACTGGTAAGGTTTCTCCCCTGTGTGGATTCTCAGATGGACTTTGAGACTGTAGGACTTACTGAAACTCTTCTCGCATACATGACACTTGTGGATCTTCTCAGGCTGAACGGTGGGCTTCGCTCTCTTGAACCTCACGGCCTCGTGTGCCCATTCCTCATGGGTTGTCCGGTGGATCTTCAGCCGGATGTTTTGAGAGAAGCACTTGTCACACTTGGGACATTGATATGGTTTCTCCCCGGTGTGAATTCTTTGGTGAACTTTAAGATTATAAGATTTGCTAAAACTCTTCTCGCACACGTCGCAGACATGGACTCTTGTAGTGGGCAGATTGCAGATGGTATCCTGTTGAAGCAGCCGTTTCACCTCCTTCAACCTCCGATCCAGCTTATTGTGCTGAATTCTCAGATGCTTCCTCAGAATAGTTTTCTCTGGAAAACTCTTGTCACAGTCGGGACACTTGAAAGGATTTTCCTCGGTGTGCAAGCGGCGGTGGGATTTCAGGTAGTCTGCGCGAGAAAAGCCTTTTCCGCAGTCTCGGCACAAGAACGGCTTCTCTCCGGTATGAACCCGAGCGTGGATCCGCAGACGATACCGACTGGGGAAAGTTTTCTTACATACGTTGCAGGAAAATATTGAATCAGATCTACGCTTAATATCATGTTTTCTATAACGTTCTAGGAGAGCAGACGGAGACTTTCGCTTCATTAAGAACCTCTTCTGGGAAAAAGTGTCATGGTTGACGTGTTGCCAGTCACTGTTGTACTCTTCCTTTTTGATCAGTCTGATCCTCTGGTTTATCCCTGGACAAGGACTTTTTCTCTTCCTGTGCTTGCCAAGGATATCGGGGAACAGCTGCGGTGGAGATTCTTTCTTAATGGTTGTTACAATGGTGGATTTCACCACGGCCAACTCTTCGGAGTTCTGTGAAAGAACCATGAAATCTGCGAGAAGAGAAAGCTTAGAGTTATGGTGCCACAAGTATAAAGTAATAGAATGTACACAAACTAGAGCAATCTGTGATACTGCGAGAATGGGTTCAGTTTCCAAGTTAGGAGCCAAACAAATAGATTTTCGCCCAACTACCAGAACGCTGGTCACAACACTGTGAGACGTGACCACCGGCTACACAATAATGCCCACAATTTAAATCGGGAAGGAGGACTTTTTATTTGAGAACGCATCCAGTGGATCACTTCACTTCTAGTGACCATGATATCATTGCTAAAGATAGTGTCTATTATATAATACAAGAGGCAGCTACTGAGTATACAGAAATGCTCCTCTCACTTCTTTTTCAACTCTCTGCAGTTGGGCATCTGCCTCTCCACCGAGTCTGTCCTCGTGAAACTGACCCTTTACTGCAAAGTCTAAGGGTCATTTCTCTATACTCATCCTCCTGAACCTCTCTGCTGCTTTAGACACTGTTGATCACCCTCTTCTCCTGCACACCCTTCACCCCATTGGCCTTCTTGACAAAGTTCATTTCTGGTTCACTTCCTGCCTATCGAACTGCTCCTTTAGTGTTTCTATCTCTAGCACATCCTCCCATCCACTCTCCCAATCTGTTGGGATCTCAGGACTCTGTTCCTGGCCTACTTTATTCACTGTACACCTCTTCTCTTGGGAAACGAATTCGCTCATTTGGCCACCAATACCACCTCTACACTGAGGACACCCGAATCTATATCTCTTCCCCTGACCTCTCTCCACTATATCGTGTAACTGTCTTTCTGCTATCTCCACATGGATGTGGAGAGGCAAGCTTATGATATTCCTCAACCAGCATCTTAATCTCCCTAGGTTACCCTAGTACCACCCTCTACACTGCTAACACAAGACAACAACCTTCTGACCAACATTGCTGTGTGACTGATCATACAGCCCACTCAGTACTCTTTACCTTGGCAGTCTGGCTGGTCCAATGTGCCATATGATGTAGCACTTACCCTTGTGTATCAAACTCCCATTGTCCCATAGATTGTAAGCTTGAGAGCAGGGTTCTCTTACCTCTCTGTCTGTATGTATTACCCAGTATTGTCTTATTACTGTTTGTTCCCAATTGTAAATCGCTACTGAATTTGCTGGCGCTAATTAAATAAATGTTGATGATGATGGAAATGCTACCTAAGGATCAACATGTCCAAAACAGAGCTTATTATCTGCCCTCCTGCCAGAATCACCACCTGCCCTCAAATCTCCCTCACTGTCAATAACACCACAATTTCCTGTCTCCCAAGACCACTGCCTTGCTGTCACACTTGACTTCGCACTCTGCTTTATTCCACACATCCAGACTCTCTCCCAGTTCTGTCCACCTTCAGATATTGCCAGAACTTGCCCCGTTCTGCTTTATCTCAATCGTATCTGCTTTACCTCTGTGATCACTCAAGTTTAACGAACGCTCTCACAGAGTTCTCAGTGAGTATCAGATCGCAGTGATAACACCAGGGGTTCCCACATTCGTGCTAGTCTAGGACTAAATAGGGACTATGAGATACTCCCTCCCCCTAGAGGTAGTACTAGCTCTATGCTGATGAAACTCTATACAACAACAGAAGCTGCTTAATTAATTTATAAGTAACAGGTTTCATTGACTGAGCACCTTCATCATCATCATCATCATCATCATCATCATTTATTTATTCATTATTGCACTGTTGTTTGTGAGGCCTGTATGGGATCAGTAGCTGACAGGGAGTGCTGGTACTTATAGTGCCTGCTTCTCTGAGTCTTGTGGTTACTTCCTGGTAAGTTTACTCCCAATTTAAACATGCATAAATATGTAAGGCCCAATATGTGTACTCTTATTGCTTAGGGTGATGCCATTGAAAAGTAGGCAGCACAGTGGCTTAGTGGATAGCACTTCTGCCTCACAGCACTGGGGTCATGAGTTCAATTCCTGACCATGGCCTAATTTGTGAGGAGTTTGTATGTTCTCCCCGTGTTTGTGTGGGTTTCCTCCAGTTTCCTTTAACACAACAAAAACATATTGGTAGGTTAACTGGCTGCTAACAAATTAACCCTAATCTTTGTGTGTGTAAGCTCCAATGGGGCAGTGACTGATGTGAGTGAGTTCTCTGTACAGCGCTGCAGAACTAGTGGCGCTATATAAATAAATGGTGATGATGAAGTGGCGGGTGGCTTATTAGATATTTGCAAAGTGCGTGTAACCAGCATGTCTGTATTTTATCAGTCCTCTTACTGCTACAGCCGTGTGCTTGGGGAAGTTTATGCGTTTTTTGAAATGGAGATCTATCCCTCCCCCTCTCTCATATCATCCAAAGCCCCAGCATTACAGCTGAGCGAAACATCCAAATTTGCTCTACTGAAATTGTACAGTAATTACAGCGACACATTGCAGTCTTGTGAGCACATATCAGTCTGTTTAGCACCGGGCACAGTCCAGCTCTATATAAACCTATGACATCAAGAAAATCACTACTGCAAGCTTTACCTAATCAGTCTTCTGACAACCTAGCTGGTGAAACATGAAAGGTGTGTGTGGTCCATTTTACAGGTCAGGCCCATCATGGCCCATGTGTGAGGACGGCAGATCATGCTATTGCTGTGGAGCAGCAGTGACCCCTCTCTAGTCTCAGGTGATGCTGTATGGCGAGCACTGTAAATCATATAGATGTATGAATGACTGGAGCGACCTCACTCACCACGCTCTTGTTTCACAGATGCAGAGGTGTCCTTTCCTTGGACAAGCAGGATGTCACATATCTGAGCTGGGAACCCTACAATAGAAAGTGGTTATAAGACCACTCCGATGTATACTGCGGTCCTGTACAGGACTACACGCACCCACTGACTGCAAGAACCTACCCAGCGAGGAGACCGTCTCATAGTTATCCTTCATCACAGTCCTGTATAGGTCCTTCTGCCAGTCCTCCAGGGACTGCCACTCACCCTCCGAAAAATACACCGCTACATCTTCAAAGGTGATCTGCCCCTGGGAGTGCAGGATAGAGGTGATTACAGAAGGTATATCAGGGTGGATGTCCTGGGCTAGAGACATAGATAGCGTCAGTGTGAGCTGCAAATTGTGCATCACAGAAATGTTATAGTCACCAAATAACTGACAGAGAGAAGTCTGATAATTCCACTACAATGGAAGCTGCGGTGATGAATACACGGCGCGTCTAACAAGCCCACCTCAGCTTCTCAGATTTACATGAATTAGATAAGAAACAATTATTTACCATGTCAGAGATTTCTTCTCCCTGCTCCATATCACACAGGTACCAGGGATCCTACAGAAACACACAATATACAGGAGTAAGCACAGTGCACACTGACAGGGCAGGAGGGAAGCCTCATTCTCCATGTTTCCCACAGCATGAGAGCCGTCACCAGCAACAGCCGGAACATGACCGAACCTTATCACCATTCTAGGTATACAGGGTACTGTGGTCCTGCGCGCAGTCAGCAGAGAGGATTTTGGGGGAGCAGTCGGCAGAGAGGATTATGGGGGCACAGTCCTGTGAGCAGTCATCAGAGAGGATTATGGGGGAGCAGTTGGCAGAGAGGATTATGGGGGAGCAGTCGGCAGAGAGGATTATGGGGAGCAGTCGGCAGAGAGGATTATGGGGGAGCAGTCGGCAGAGAGGATTATGGGGAGCAGTCGGCAGAGAGGATTATGGGGGAGCAGTCGGCAGAGAGGATTATGAGTAGCAGTCGGCAGAGAGGATTATGGGGGAGCAGTCGGCAGAGAGGATTATGAGGGAGCAGTCGGCAGAGAGGATTATGGGGAGCAGTCGGCGGAGAGGATTATGGGGGAGCAGTCGGCGGAGAGGATTATGGGGGAGCAGTCGGCAGAGAGGATTATGGGGGAGCAGTCGGCAGAGAGGATTATGGGGAGCAGTCGGCAGAGAGGATTATGGGGGAGCAGTCGGCGGAGAGGATTATGGGGGAGCAGTCGGTAGAGATTATGGGGGAGCAGTCGGCGGAGAGGATTATGGGGGAGCAGTCGGCAGAGAGGATTATGGGGAGCAGTCGGCAGAGAGGATTATGGGGAGCAGTCGGCAGAGAGGATTATGGGGGAGCATGTGGTGGAGAGGATTATGGGGGAGCAGTCGGTAGAGATTATGGGGGAGCAGTCGGCGGAGAGCATTATGGGGGAGCAGTCGGCAGAGAGGATTATGGGGAGCAGTCGGCAGAGAGGATTATGGGGGAGCAGTCGGCAGAGAGGATTATGGGGGAGCAGTCGGCAGAGAGGATTATGGGGAGCAGTCGGCAGAGAGGATTATGGGGGAGCAGTCGGCAGAGAGGATTATGGGGAGCAGTCGGCAGAGAGGATTATGGGGGAGCATGCGGTGGAGAGGATTATGGGGGAGCAGTCGGCAGAGAGGATTATGGGGGAGCAGTCGGCGGAGAGGATTATGGGGGAGCAGTAAGCAGAGAGGATTGTGGGGGAGCAGTCGGCAGAGAGGATTATGGGGGAGCAGTCGGCGGAGAGGATTATGGGGGAGCAGTCGGCGGAGAGGATTATGGGGAGCAGTCGGCGGAGAGTATTATGGGGGAGCAGTCGGCAGAGAGGATTATGGGGGAGCAGTCGGCGGAGAGGATTATGGGGGAGCAGTCGGCGGAGAGGATTATGGGGGAGCAGTCGGCGGAGAGGATTATGGGGGAGCAGTCGGCGGAGAGGATTATGGGGAGCAGTCGGCGGAGAGGAATATGGGGGAGCATTCGGCAGAGAGGATTATGGGGGAGCATTCGGCGGAGAGTATTATGGGGGAGCAGTCGGCAGAGAGGATTATGGGGGAGCAGTCGGCGGAGAGGATTATGGGGGAGCAGTCGGCGGAGAGGATTATGGGGGAGCAGTCGGCGGAGAGGATTATGGGGAAGCAGAGAGGATTATGGGGGAGCAGTCGGCGGAGAGGATTATGGGGGAGCAGTCGGCGGAGAGGATTATGGGGGAGCAGTCGGCGGAGAGGATTATGGGGAAGCAGAGAGGATTATAGGGAAGCAGAGAGGATTATGGGGAAGCAGAGAGGATTATGGGGAAGCAGAGAGGATTATGGGGGAGCAGTAAGCAGAGAGGATTATGGGGGAGCAGTCGGCAGAGAGGATTATGGGGGAGCATGCGGTGGAGAGGATTATGGGGGAGCAGTCGGTGGAGAGGATTATGGGGGAGCAGTAAGCAGAGAGGATTATGGGGAAGCAGTCGGCGGAGAGGATTATGGGGGAGCAGTCGGTGGAGAGGATTATGGGGGAGCAGTCGGCGGAGAGGATTATGGGGGAGCAGAGAGGATTATGGGGGAGCAGAGAGGATTATAGGGTATATGATGGTACAGTACAGTGTTACTCACCTCTGATGACATCATGACACAGACAATGACGTAGGGTGACGTCACCATCTGTCAGTACAGAGACCAGAGTACTCAGGTGAGGGTTCTCCATCGGGAACTGACGTCACCAGGACGCAGACACTGGGGGATAACAATCTTCTAAGTGGCTACAACAAAATGGCGTCCACCTGCTCACTACACCTGAGCTCGGCTCCTGTCTGTGCTATGTGGCAGCTGATACGTCCCCGTATGCAGAGAATGGGGGGACGAGCGCCCCAATATCTCCACCTGGGATTACTGAGTCTCAGGGACACCTCGGACAGGATGCGCCGGTTGTGGGTGACTGCGCATGCGCGGAGATCACCGGACAGTACAGCGCATGCGTGTGAGACGTGCGCGACCTCGGAGCATGCGCAGATGGGCTGTAAGAATGGCGCATGCGCAGTGCGGGATTTGCGGCTCAGTCCGGTGAGATTCGGAGACCGGAGACGGTGAGAGCGGAGATATGACTGCACCGTGTGCCTGACAGCCGGGCATGCTGGTACTTGTAGTTCTACAGCTGGGCTGAGCTTAGGAGGGAGCACTGCCCTGTGAGAGGTCCTGACACCCGGGCATGCTGGTACTTGTAGTTCTCCCACCACTGGGCTGAGTTCTGGTGGAAGCATTGCCTTGTAAGGGGGTCCTGCCAGCTGGGCATGCTGGTACTTGTAGTTCTCCCACCACTGGGCTGAGTGCTGGTGGAAGCATTGCCTTGTAAGGGGTCCTGCCAGCTGGGCATGCTGGTACTTGTAGTTCTCCTGAGCATAGGATGGAGCGCTGCCTTGTAAGGGGTCCTGCCAGCTGGGCATGCTGGTACTTGTAGTTCTCCTGATTAGAGGATGGAGTGCTGCCCTGTGAGAGTTCTTGCCAGCTGGGCATGCTGGTACTTGTAGTTCTCCCACCACTGGGCTGAGTACTGGTGGAAGCATTGCCTTGTAAGGGGGTCCTGCCAGCTGGGCATGCTGGCACTTGTAGTTCTCCTAAGCAGAGGATGGAGCGCTGCCCTGTGAGAGTTCTTGCCAGCTGGGCATGCTGGTACTTGTAGTTCCCTCATCACTGGACTGAGTGTAGGAGGGAGCACTGCCCTGTGAGAGGTCCTGACAGCCGGATCTCTGTCTGTGTGTGTTTGTGTTGGGGAATTTAGACTGTAAGCCCCAATGGGGCAGGGACTGATGTGAGTTCTCTGTACAGCGCTGCGGAATTAGTGGCGCTATATAAATAAATGGTGATGATACTTGTAGTTCTCCCACTGCTGGGCTGTGCGTAGGATGGAGTGCTGCCCTGTGATAGATCCTGACAGCCGGGCATGCTGGTACTGGTAGTTCTCCCACCGCTGGACTGAGCGTAGGAAGGAGCGTTGCCCTGTGATGGATCGGACATTGTAGGGTTCGGGGTGATCTGTACATGGACTCTCACCCTTTCCCTGAAGTAATAAGAAGCCATTAGTAATGTTTGTAAGAATTGGTTGGGACACTTACTGGGGACAGACCTGTAATCCTGGGTCAGCTAATGAGTCATTCTGTCTTCTATCCATGTAATAATACACTGGGGCTGTTCACATTGTGGAGGGTCTCCTGGTTTAGGGTGACTTGTAGTGGTCTGGTGGTCTGCGGCTCCACTCTTGTCCTCAGAGAGGGAACGTCTCAGCCGTCCCCGACAGAGAGAGAGGAACTGGGAAGGCCACATGGGATTATGGGGGAGCAAATGCAGTAACTACACAATACTTTCATAGTTTAATTGTGACATTTAATTTGATTATACTCCAGTGGCTAATTAGTTACTAACTTACTTTAATGGAGGTTCTGAGTAGTTGTCTCTTTAACCAGAGTTACTATCACTTTACACTACGTATAGGTAATCAGTACCAGGACGATGGCATATATCCGTCTTATGTGAATACAAAACTTGTTCCCTACAATGTTCAAATCCTAAAGCCAAGTAAACAGCCAATGTTCACTCTCGGTTGCATTTGGTATTGGGGGATAATCTGTCTTGTCTCCTGGCTCTGAAATAGATGCCGTTACAATGGGTTTAGACGTTGCTTTGGGCATGGTGGTGAATCCGGTTGTCAGATGACTTGTTGGAGGGCCCCATTTGTGATGTTGATTTATCCTCCCACGGAGCATATAGCGCTCATCGTTTATGTATTAATACTCTGTAAGTCTCCGATGTCATGTGTTCTAGGTAATCACCAGGTGTAGACCCAGCAAGTGACCTGCTGTTGCACTCCTTGTCCTCTAGGTGGTGCTATCAGCAACCCTGGCTTTATCCCGTGTGTTCCGCTGTCACCCCAAAAGGTCCGAGAAGCGAGTGTGGAGTCAGGAACCAAACAGGCGACTGAAGATGAACGCATCTGAGCGGGTAGGTTATCAGGCAGAGTGAGGCGTGCCAGTTCTGCTGATACCCGCACACTAGGATGAGATCCCGCCTTATGGGGTGACCACACTATGAACCCCTGTCTTCATTCCTCTATGCAATAAACTTACCTTTCTTCAATGTACCCCGTGTAGCGCCGTTTCTCTGGCAGTAAAAGGAGAGGGACATCGGGTTACATACCGGTCATGTTATTTAAGCCACCAGTAAGACTGTTAGTTAGATTGTGATTATTGACTTTTCGGTTTGTGGGTGACCAGTTGCACCTTTGTGTCTCCCCCAGACCGCGGTGTCCTTTACGGACGTGGCTGCGTCATTCACAGAGGAGGAGTGGGATGTCCTGGAGGAGTGGCAGCGAGACCTGTACAGGAACGTGATGCGTGAGATACACAACGTCCTGCTGGATCTAGGTGGGAGATTGTTACTGTGTCCTGGGATTACTGGGAATAGGAGCTGTCCTCCCCAGTGCATTTCTCTATAGTGGGGAGATAATTACCCCCTACCTCATTCTGCCGTGGAGCTGTATAATCAGCGCTCTCTGCACCGCCTGGGTGGTAACACTTCCACCAAGTGCAGTAGGTGAGACACCGAAGTCTGTGAATAACGGAGATCTCGTGTGTTCGACTCCCAACCTCTGTGCAGATGGGAATCTGTTGTTAATGTATTTAGAAGGTGTTGTATATAGCTCCGTTCATTTCCTCAGGGTATCGTATTGAACACTCAGAGGTCCTTTTCCGGATTATAAGTGAGGATGAGCCCAGCAAACATGGACACTCCCAGGAAGGTAACTGCTGTCTCTCTTTATCTTACGTAGATTTCTACTTTCTGTTACAATGTTTTACTTATGAGCTTCTGAAGTACAGATGGTGTGCACCCCACCCCCACAATAACCAACGCACTCTGGAACAGAAGCATGTGAGAAATGGATAAAGGACCAGCTATTAATAACCCCCAGTAGTCTTTGTTGTACTTGCGGAGTGGGGTGGGGGGTATTCATACTCCGGGACTTTGCATGGAGAAGTACGTTTTTATGAGGGTGCCTCTGATCCTATTTAGTGGTTATATAGGGCTGGGGAGAATAATGTGTCTAAACATTTGTTGCTTCACTGTTAATGCCGGAACGGCATTATTGTATCTACTGACAGTACTACACCGCAGCCCGTACCTTGTGGTAGTATGACCCCCCCCCCCCCCCCCCCCCCCCTCCCAGACACTAGACTGGGGTACACGTAAGGGTGTTATACAACCGATGCACAGTTTAGCCACATTATCAGGTGATGATGCCTGCGGAGGGCTCATATCCGCTGTTGCTGGTTGGATGCTCTTGTACCGCTGTTTGTGGTGACTCCTCTGCCGTAGTCTGACCCCGGGAGACACATGGAGCTCTGCTCAGGCACCGCTCTGTTCCACCTCGTGCTAGATGTGTTTAATGTGTCCTAGTCCGTAGGGTGTGATCGGACGCCCGCCTATACATGTAACCTATTTCACCGCAACTTGTTTCCTGCATCTACAGTACGAGAAGCTGCTGGTTCTGCACCTCAACGCACATTTATCCTCAATAACGTCCCTACAGAATGACCACCAGCCCGTCTGGTCCCCTCGCTGCAGGCCCATGGCCACTTGTACTGGAGACACCAGGCTGGTTCAGAGCACTCTCTACCTAGTGTCTGTCTCTCTCATCCTCCATTCTCGTTGTCTCACGTTGCTCTTGGTGTTTGGAAGCCGTTTATATTCCTCTCTCAGTAGCTCGTCTGTCTCCTCTCACCCTCCCCGCAATACTTATGCAGATTTGTATTTTGGAGTGCAGGGTTCGGACCCGATATTATGCTGAGGATAAATTACCAGGGGCCCGGGGCCACCTCCAGTGAACCAGAGGATTCGGAAGAAGGGTCAAGGATCATAAAGACAGAGACCGGTGAGTGTGTCACCATGTACGGTAATAGCTGCTCTCCAGGTCGCTGTGTGACACCAGTCAGACCGTTCTAAACCATAATATGACCGGACCCGTTTCCATAACACCCCCATTGTGTATCTTCCAGCACGTTACTCCCCCTCGTGTGTTTCACCAGCACATTTACACATGTATTAGTGACATTGGGTCTGATTCATTAAAGAAAGTAAGGCAGAAAATGAGTAAATTTGCTCCTGGACAAACCATGTTACAATGCAAGGGGTGCAAATCGGTTTATTATTTTGCACGTAAGATAAATACTGTCTGTTTTTTCATGTAACACACACATACTTGATAGCTTATTTGTACACTGAAAATTAAAGTTGATCTAGGACATACCCTACCCCAACTATAAATATGTCCTCACATTTACCTCTCCCTCCAATGCAGCATGGTTTTGCCCAGGTGCAAAGTTACTCATTTTTCTTGGTTTAATGAAACAGCCCCATTATATTTGTGTGTTCTGTTTCTGTCCACGGCAGATTTCTTCCCGAACATTAAGCAGGAGGAAGATCTGTGTGACAGCGGCATTCGCTGCAATTCCCTGGAACAGGACGGCGTCCAATATCCAATTCCAGGTACGTTGCTTATCCCACCCTGCAGCCACGGACCGCCCATCCCGTCACGCCCCGCAACCCCTACCGCCTGTGCCTTCGCGGCCCCTGCCGCCTGTGTCGTCGCGCCCTGCGCCACGGACGGCCCTGTCCCATCACGCCCTACCCTATTATGCCCCGGGCTCGGAGCCCCGCACTGCGTTACCATCTTTCTGCCTCCTCACATCCTGCACGCCCCACACATCCGCTCACATTCTCCACAAACCTTTCTGTCTGAGCTGCAGACACTGTCCCTCTGCTTCTGCCCCTAGGTCCTGTGGTGGAATCATCTTACATTATTGAAGTAAAGAAAGAGTTGGAGGACAGTACAGACATCCAGATGTCTGGTAAGGGCTGATTTTCTTTCCCGCTCTCTACCTTCTATTTCACGCTCGTCTTCCTTCACTGCACCATAGTGACTAACGATCTCGTATTGGACACATTCATATTATGATTGGTGACCTCGCGGAATATTGATATGGATTGATGGCTGCTTTATACTTATTTTGGAGTCATGTATCAATACAGCACTTTCTGTACCTGGATCTGTTGTACAACATTCCTGCAGTTTGTGCCGGATGAACGAGCCAGTTTGCTGCATTCAGTCCTCGGTGCACATAACGTTACGGTTAGGAGTGAGGAGAATGATTCACATTCATTCCTCTCTGTGCCATAGGTTATACCCCACTTCCAGGAGCCTCTGGTCCTTCCCATGTGTCTTGTTTCTGGCATAGAGAATGGAATGACAGAGGAAGAGAGACAATTAGTGGAACAGTGGCGTTGTGGTGGATACGGTCATTATAAATGGGAAAAGTCTTGTCAAGTGATTATTATAATGCTCTCGATCAACAAGACAAGTGCAGTGAAATTAAGTGTATGTTGCCATTAAATGGATGATTATTTCTGTCCTCTTCATTGTATTTACAATAACGCCTTTGGTGCAGGTAGATGTGGGGAGGGGGTAGACGGTGTTTTTGGAGGGTTCTGTCGATGATCTAATGGCTGCATACGATGATTATTCACAGAATGTCTTTTTTTTTTTTTCTATTCATATCAGGTGGAGAGACCAACGCCGAATGGAATCCTATGAAAACCAGATCCGTGTCCAAGAGCCCCAGCAGCGGAGACACGCCGGAGCCTGCCGGTAGGGAGAGGACTCGGAGACGCAAAGGGATCGCTCGGCAGATCAAACCAGTTGCTGCGCTACACGATTCTGACCAAAACAAACAGACTGAGCCCAAAGAGAACGAGGTTTCCCGTCACCCCCGAGTATTTACAGAGTGTGAATCCAGCTTCACTGGGGTAAAAATGCCTTTCTCTACCACACACCAAGGGGAAGAGGTTTACCCGTACTCGGCTTTCGCTAAAGATTTCGGAGAAGATGCTCCTATCAGCTTCCAGCAGCGGGGGCAAACGTTCATCATCTGCAGTGTGTGCGGCAAGACGTTCTGCAACAACTCCAGCTTCCAGGTGCACATGAGAACGCACACGGGAGAAAGACCATACAAGTGCACGGACTGCGAGAAGAGCTTCATCCGGAGCTCTCACCTCAAGATCCATTTACGGACACACACGGGCGAGAGGCCCTACAAGTGCTCGGAGTGTGAGAAGAGCTTCCGGGACAACTCCAGCTTCGCCCGGCACCAGCACATTCACACGGGGGAGAAGCCGTACCAGTGTTCCACGTGTGGGAAGTATTTCCGCAAGAAGTCCAACCTGAAGGACCACCAGAGAACACACACAGGGGAGAGGCCGTACAAGTGCAAACACTGCGAAAAGAGCTTCCACCAGAAGTCCAACTTACGGGTCCACGAGAGAAACCACCATGCGGACAACTGCTGAGACTGCTCGGAGATCTCTTGTGAACTGAGTCTGTAGCAGGACTGACCCTCCACTGTGATTCTGTTTGGTGTTTCCAGCTGCGGTGGACTGCAGTGAGCAGGCCATGCGCGTCACCTGGAGAAGATGGACTGTTGTAAGCCAGGAGCGCTCGACGGAGATGGAGGCCACGGAAGTGTGGTGGGAGTGAAAATAAGAGCCATTGTGTATAAACCTTCATACCACTGAATAACTGGCTGCTTGTTCAGCTGACACAATGAGACTTGGGGCACACACACCCCAATAACTGAACCTGTTTGCAGTGCACCCCTCTTTTGTCTGCAATAGTCAACAGGGATCTGTGGACAGAAGAGGTTTAAACATGGTTGTGTGAGGACAAAAACCCTGTGTCTGTATCTTGCTGTACCGGAGTCATTAAACCTTCAAACATGATAGAGATAGCTGGGGTGTCATTCTCTGTTGGGGTTCACCGTTTGTGCAGTCACCACTTAGTGTAACACTACATCTTCATGGGAAATGATGGAGTAATATCTTGTCTATAGCTAGCAATATATTCTGAACACACATCTCCGAGCGCCATGGTTTTACTCTAAAAGATGAACCCTGCTACGTATGCTGCATATAGAGTGAATATTGGTCCTATTTATTGATGTCCGGTGTGTGTTCACTTGGAGGTTACAGTATAGGTGGTGGGTGGCCTCCGTTAGATGTTTGATCTGTGTACAACACACACAACGGACACAAGGGGGAGCCGGACAATGTACTCGGTAGAATGTGAGGGATATCTTATATCAATACCATTCATATATTCACAGCACAGAGAGAGAAATAACACAGAAACTCAAAGCCGGTCCTCCGTGCTGTCAGATCCTCTAATGGCCGTACTTCATGGACTTATATAATCATACATAGGTGTTTTGAAAATAGGGGATAAAACATCACTGGTTTACATGGACAGTGCCTGCTGGTCTATAATGACCTTTCCTGTACTATAAACCTACTGTATGACCTTCCCTGATACCACTGGGTTACATGGACAGTGCCTGCTGGTCTATAATGACCTTTCCTGTACTATAAACCTACTGTATGACCTTCCCTGATACCACTGGGTTACATGGACAGTGCCTGCTGGTCCATAATGACCTTTCCTGTACTATAAACCTACTGTATGACCTTCCCTGATACCACTGGGTTACATGGACAGTGCCTGCTGGCCCATAATGACCTTTCCTGTACTATAAACCTACTGTATGACCTTCCCCCGTTACCACTGGGTTACATGGACAGTGCCTGCTGGCCCATAATGACCTTTCCTGTATTATAAACCTACTGTATGACCTTCCCTGATACCACTGGGTTACATGGACAGTGCCTGCTGGCCCATAATGACCTTTCCTGTACTATAAACCTACTGTATGACCTTCCCCGATACCACTGGGTTACATGGACAGTGCCTGCTGGTCCACAATGACCTTTCCTGTACTATAAACCTACTGTATGACCTTCCCTGATACCACTGGGTTACATGGACAGTGCCTGCTGGTCCACAATGACCTTTCCTGTACTATAAACCTACTGTATGATCTTCCCTGATACCACTGGGTTACATGGACAGTGCCTGCTGGTCCATAATGACCTTTCCTGTACTATAAACCTACTGTATGACCTTCCCCGATACCACTGGGTTACATGGACAGTGCCTGCTGGTCCATAATGACCTTTCCTGTACTATAAACCTACTGTATGACCTTCCCTGATACCACTGGGTTACATGGACAGTGGCTGCTGGTCCATAATGACCTTTCCTGTACTATAACCCTAATGTATGACCTTCCCCGATACCACTGGGTTACATGGACAGTGCCTGCTGGTCCACAATGACCTTTCCTGTACTATAAACCTACTGTATGACCTTCCCCGATACCACTGTGTCACATGGACAGTGCCTGCTGGTCCATAATGACCTTTCCTGTACTATAAACCTACTGTATGACCTTCCCTGATACCACTGGGTTACATGGACAGTGTCTGCTGGCCCATAATGACATTTCCTGTACTATAAACCTACTGTATGACCTTCCCCGATACCACTGGGTTACATGAACAGTGTCTGCTGGTCTATAATGACCTTTCTCCTTCTCTGGGGGACACTGCTACCATGGGGTTGTCTGAGGGCGCATGGAGTTGGCACTTAAATAGTTAACGACTAAGTTTGCTGCTGACTCCTCCCCTCTGCAGCCCCACAGACCTCAGTTTTGTTTAAGTGCCCAAGGAGTTGGGCTGCGGTTAGTACTGCTCTGCAGTACCTGCTGCTTAGGTTTGGATGTTATTATTTGTATTAGATTATTGGTATGAGTGTAGCTGAGGATGGATGGATTTAACATTTTTTTCCTCACAGGTTTCAAAATGGAGCAATGCTCTGTTTTCCTTTAAAAAAGAAGAATAATATATATAACAGACCGCAGAGCTCCGTGTGGTGTTTATTGATCAGGAGCGGTGACAGCGCTAAGTGACTGTTACTGCACTGTCCTGACGGGTCCGGCGCTGCCGCAGGACCGGACATACTGGGAGATACCAAGTCCCCGCTGAGGCGGAGGGGGGACTTGGATCTCATAGAGCCCTAGGAAGGATTACGAGTGGGCACAGCGCAGTGCGGCAGCCGGGGCTGATAGAGGCTTCCTATGCGGAGTGAGTGAGAGATTCCCCGGCTGTCAGTGGTACGCTCCGGAGCGGGAGATATTCAGACTTCAGAGGCCCCTCTGCTGCTTCTCCTCACAGCTCCTCCTTGTGTCAGCTCAGTGCCCCATAGGGGATATATATAAATAAAAAAAAAAACACCAGTGCTGGGAGTGTAAAGGAGACCCCCCCCCCCTCCCCTGTGATTGGTACACTCCAAAGGCGGGAAAATCCATCTCCAGTTATCTCAGAGGATCCTGACTGACATCATGGTGGAGAAACTGCTGCTGCTTCACTGTCCGTAGCACCAAGTGCCCCACTTTATTATATAAGTCAGCAGAGTCTATAATATAAATGTCTAGTGGCGTGTGTTAGTCTGTCTGTGTGTGTGTGTGGAAAATATAAAACCAAGCTGCAGCGCCACCTGCTGGGCGGAGTTATACACTGACCTACTAAATTCTTAGTGTGTGTGGGAAAAAAAATTCAGAAAGGGCTGAAATTTGGTATACTAAGATGTTTTTAATTTGTTAATTTAATTTGTTAATTGTTAAAAGTGTTTATAAAGATTTAAAAAAAATATATATATATATATTTCTTGAAGGAGAAGTGACAGTTGGGAGTGGTTGGTGGTTGCCGGGGGTGACAGTGGGGAGTGGTTGGTGGTTGCCGGGGGTGACAGTGGGGAGTGGTTGGTGGTTGCCGGGGGTGACAGTGGGGAGTGGTTGGTGGTTGCCGGGGGTGACAGTGGGGAGTGGTTGGTGGTTGAGGCCTGGGCTATGGCCCAAATGCATGACAAGAACCTTTTTAACACCTTAAGTAGCTTGATTTGACTAGAATGCATGAGTATCATGCACGGGTTAACTTGTGTGTGTATATATATATATATATATATATATATATATATATATATAAACTACAGTTTAGAGATTTATTATGGAAGGCTCTAAAGGTAATACAGACAGTATTTTACATGAGTGCTCAGTCAATGATTATGAGAAATTATTCAGAAATTAATTTCCATACTGTTTTGAGGCATTAACCAGGGTTAAAACAAACATGGTTATACTATTATCTCTGTGCTGTGATTGTTTATGGCCTGTCTGTTTCTTTTTAAATAATAACATGTGGGTTTCCTCCGGGTGCTCCGGTTTCCTCCCACACTCCAAAAATATACTGGTAGGTTAATTGGCTGCTAACAAATTGATCCTAGTCTGTGTGTGTGTGTGTGTGTGTATGTGTTAGGGGATTTAGACTGTAAGCCCCAATGGGGCAGGGACTGATGTGAGTGAGTTCTCTGTACAGCGCTGCGGAATTAGTGGCGCTATATAAATAAATGGGGATGATGATGATGATAAAAACTGAGGAGGATCATGTTAGTTTGCTATAGGACTGCTCCCCCTTCACAAATTGGTCTGTTCCTTGAAGCCAATTCCCAGAACTGGACAGTAGACAGTTTAAGAAATTCCTGAGCAGTTTTACCTCAGACACTGATCAGCAGTATATACTGTGTGTGACTGACAGGCTGCTCTCTATCAGCAGTATATACCGCTCTCTATCAGCGGTGTATACTGTGTGTGACTGACAGGCTGCTCTCTATCAGCAGTATATACTGTGTGTGACTGACAGGCTGCTCTCTATCAGCAGTATATACTGTGCGTGACTGACGGGCTGCTCTCTTTCACCAGTATATACTGTGCGTGACTGACGGGCTGCTCTCTATCAGCCGTATATACTGTGTGTGACTGACGGCCAGCTCTCTATCAGCCGTATATACTGTGTGTGACTGACAGGCTGCTCTCTATCAGCAGTATATACTGTGTGTGACTGACAGGCTGCTCTCTATCAGCAGTATATACTGTGTGACTGACAGGCTGCTCTCTATCAGCAGTATATACTGTGTGTGACTGACAGGCTGCTCTCTATCAGCGGTATATACTGTGTGTGACTGACAGGCTGCTCTCTATCAGCGGTATATACTGTGTGTGACTGACAGGCTGCTCTCTATCAGCAGTATATACTGTGTGTGACTGACAGGCTGCTCTCTATCAGCAGTATATACTGTGTGACTGACAGGCTGCTCTCTATCAGCAGTATATACTGTGTGTGACTGACAGGCTGCTCTCTATCAGCCGTATATACTGTGTGTGACTGACAGGCTGCTCTCTATCAGCAGTATATACTGTGTGTGACTGACAGGCTGCTCTCTATCAGCAGTATATACTGTGTGTGACTGACAGGCTGCTCTCTATCAGCAGTATATACTGTGTGTGACTGACAGGCTGCTCTCTATCAGCGGTATATACTGTGTGTGACTGACAGGCTGCTCTCTATCAGCATTATATACTGTGTGTGACTGACAGGCTGCTCTCTATCAGCAGTATATACTGTGTGTGACTGACAGGCTGCTCTCTATCAGCAGTATATACTGTGTGTGACTGACGGGCTTCTCTCTATCAGCGGTATATACTGTGTGTGACTGACAGGCTGCTCTCTATCAGCGGTATATACTGTGTGTGACTGACAGGCTACTCTCTATCAGCAGTATATACTGTGTGTGACTGACAGGCTGCTCTCTATCAGCGGTATATACTGTGTGTGACTGACAGGCTGCTCTCTATCAGCAGTATATACTGTGTGTGACTGACAGGCTGCTCTCTATCAGCAGTATATACTGTGTGTGACTGACAGGCTGCTCTCTATCAGCAGTATATACTGTGTGTGACTGACAGGCTGCTCTCTATCAGCAGAATATACTGTGTGTGACTGACAGGCTGCTCTATCAACAGTGTGTGTGATTAATGGGCTGCTCTCTATCAGCAGTATATACTGTGTGTGACTGACAGGCTGCTCTCTATCAGCGGTATATACTGTGTGTGACTGACAGGCTGCTCTCTATCAGCAGTATATACTGTGTGTGACTGACAGGCTGCTCTCTGTCGGCAGTATATACTGTGTGTGACTGACAGGCTGCTCTCTATCAGCGGTATATACTGTGTGTGACTGACAGGCTGTTCTCTGTCAGCAGTATATACTGTGTGTGACTGACGGGCTGCTCTCTATCAGCTGTATATACTGTGTGTGACTGACAGGCTGCTCTCTATCAGCGGTATATACTGTGTGTGACTGACAGGCTGCTCTCTATCAGCAGTATATACCGTGTGTGACTGACGGGCTGCTCTCTATCAGCTGTATATACTGTGTGTGACTGACAGGCTGCTCTCTATCAGCGGTATATACTGTGTGTGACTGACAGGCTGCTCTCTATCAGCAGTATATACCGTGTGTGACTGACAGGCTGCTCTCTATCAGCAGTTTATACTGTGTGTGACTGACAGGCTGCTCTCTATCAGCAGTATATACTGTGTGTGACTGACAGGCTGCTCTCTATCAGCAGTATATACTGTGTGTGACTGACAGGCTGCTCTCTATCAGCAGTATATACTGTGTGTGACTGACAGGCTGCTCTCTATCGGCGGTATATACTGTGTGTGACTGACAGGCTGCTCTCTATCAGCGGTATATACTGTGTGTGACTGACAGGCTGCTCTCTATCAGCAGTATATACTGTGTGTGACTGACAGGCTGCTCTCTATCAGCGGTATATACTGTGTGTGACTGACAGGCTGCTAATTAGAGAAATGCTGTAACCATTTCTCTTCAGTAATGTAAAGATATTGTACAGCTGACTTATGATACGTAGAACACGTAACCCTGTCATGTCTTTGTGAATAGCTTGTCCATTATATTATGTCCTGCACTAAGCTGTTCAGCTAATACGATGTCAGACATCAAACTTTCTGCCGAGTTATGGGAATAGTTCTTATACATCTGTGATTTATGTATATAGCGCTGACATATACCGCAGGGCTGCGTATTGATGGGGCCGTGGTTCATATATATAACATACAATGACATGAAACAGAAGGTAGAGGGCCCTGCCCACATGAGCTCACAATCTAAGAGGTTCGGGCAACACTTGATACATAAGAGTAAGTATGAAAGTGTTTTGTTTTTGCTTTTTTAAATAAAATTTGGTGCTGTGAACAAGGGGTGTGTTTTATTTACATTTTGTATTGGTGCACTAGTGTCCAGTGGCCCTGGGAGTCAGGGCATGCTGACACTTATGGTTCTGCAAGTGCCAGCATGCCTTGGCAGCCATGGGTATGCTGGTGCTTGTAGTAGTACAAGCCCCTGTATGCCAAGACTGTTCATGGCAGCCTGGGCTTCCTGTGACCTGTAGTTCAAAATTGTAAAATATTGTTTCAGTCGTTTATTTTTAACCATTTCCTAGCCCACACTCACTGCCGTGAGGTGTGGGAAGAGCCCTGGTGCTAGCAACCCCCAACTTCCTAGGGGATCCAGCCTCGTACTGACCAGCTTGGGCTGTGTCCTTATGGCGGTGGGATCCCGTGATGTGGTGCCACCAGCCCTGGCTGACTAAGCCTAGGACTGGTTGAATGAGTATCGGAGGACCCCACAAGACCTTCCTCCAACCCGCTCTAGGCTGGCAGCACTAGGGTTAATATGACCGGGAGGGTCCCACTGACTTCACAAGTTTTTAACTTTTATTTTTCAGAATTTCTGGAAAGTAAAATACCCCCCTTGCTCTTCACAAGACGCCCTGCTCATGCCTCTCCTAACTCCTTCCTACAGGCAGCAGATATCCCTGGCTAGCTTGGCACCACCAGCAGCAGCGCTGTGACATCTGTGTACTCCTCTCCTGAAGTGTCAGCAGAGGGCCGGGGAGGAGAACAGCTACAGCGAAGAACCAGAGTACATGGGTGGGTGTAAATGATTAGGGGGCGACTGGGGGACACAGGGTAGGAGAATGGGGGGGGGGATCGGAGTTACCCTCAGTGAGCACTTTATTAGTTACAACTGGACGCACATATCTAATCAGCCAATGACGTGGCAGCAGCTCAATGTATAAAGACATGCAGACATGGTCAAGAGGTTCAGTTGTTGTTCAGACCAAACACCAGATGGGAAAGAAATGTTATCTGAGTGACTCTGACCGGAGAAGAGAATCTCTGACCACCCAGCACGTCGGACACCGAGGTGGATGGGCCACAGCACCGGATACCACTCCTGGCAGCTAAGAACAAGGAGGCACCGATGGGCACCAGCTCACACTGGGCAGATGCCTGGTCTGACCACTCTGTCTCTACTGCCACGTGTGGACGGTGGGGTCAGGATTTGGCGTCCATCTTGCTTTGTGTTGGCGGGAGAGGGTGTAACAGGATGGACCGCCTATGCCACCCTGTCTGTTGCTGCTGCGAACTGGCTGGGCTTACTTTGCCACCGTTCCCTTTCGTTATCCCAAATGCGCCCTCTAACCCCGGTAGGAGGGGTTTACAAATACTGCCACCACTGGACTCCTTACAGGGTAAGGAGTGCAGGGTGCTGTGGATGGATCCCCCCTGGCCTATCACACAGGCCAAAGTTGCTGGGTAGCGGGCAGAGTGGTGGTACTGGATGCTGGGTCCAAACCTCAGAAACAGCCGGGAACCGATTAGATTTTGGGTCTAATTTGTAGGTCACAGGATTTGGAGCAGTTCTCAAGCAGGTCTCTGAAGCAAGTGATGTTTATTTGCTCTCACACTGTTTGAAGGTACCAGTGATCAGGTCAGATGGAACAAGAATGATACATTCAGTACAAACCAGCGCTGTGTTATACAGTTTTGGACACAGCCTCACAGCATAAGCAGCCCCCTGAAGTCTGAGTTATTTTTAGTAACAGGATGCAATATGTTTACCCTAACATGGATTTAAATGCAATTCATACTTAACAAAATTTACACTTTTCTGCGATACCCTGAATCCCACTGACCGGAGATTTCCTTTCACTTTAACCAGGATACAGGTAATGGCTCCCGGCCGTACATCCAAGTGTTGGTCACTCACATTGAACAGACTTATTTAGCACTTCCTGCTATCCACAAAACAGACTCACTCCCCACATATGTCTAATTGGAGATTTCCTCTACCAAAATACACAGGAGACTTCACCAAACTCTTATTGCATCAGAAAGGAATCCGTCAGACATGGATCCCACAGACGTGGATCCGTCAGACATGAATCCGTCAGACGTGGATCCCAGAGACATGAATCCGTCAGACATGGATCCCACAGACATGGATCCATCAGACGTGGATCCCACAGACATGGATCCATCAGACGTGGATCCCACAGACATGGATCCATCAGATGTGGATCCCACAGACATGGATCCCACAGACAAGGATCCGTCAGACATGGATCCCACAGACATGGATCCATCAGACGTGGATCCCACAGACATGGATCCCAGACAAGGATCCCACAGACATGGATCCCAGAGACATGAATCTGTCAGACATGGATCCCACAGACATGAATCCGTCAAACATGGATCTCTCAGATATGGATCCCACAGACATGGATCTCTTAGATATGGATCCCACAGACATGGATCCCACAGACATGAATCCGTCAGACATGGATCCCTCAGATATGGATCCGTCAGACAAGGATACCACAGACATGAATCCGTCAGACGTGGATCCGTCAGACATGAATCCGTCAGACGTGGATCCGTCAGACATGAATCCGTCAGACGTGGATCCCAGAGACATGAATCCATCAGACATGGATCCCACAGACATGGATCCCAGAGACATGAATCCGTCAGACATGGATCCCACAGACATGGATCCATCAGACGTGGATCCCACAGACATGGATCCATCAGATGTGGATCCTACAGACATGGATCCATCAGACGTGGATCCCACAGGCATGGATCCCAGACAAGGATCCCACAGACATGGATCCCAGAGACATGAATCCGTCAGACATGGATCCCACAGACATGAATCCGTCAAACATGGATCTCTCAGATATGGATCCCACAGACATGGATCTCTCAGATATGGATCCCACAGACATGGATCCCACAGACATGAATCCGTCAGACATGGATCCCTCAGATATGGATCCGTCAGACAAGGATCCCACAGACATGAATCCGTCAGACATGGATCCCACAGACATGGATCCCAGAGACATGAATCCGTCAGACATGGATCCCACAGACGTGGATCCATCAGACGTGGATCCATCAGATGTGGATCCTACAGACATGGATCCATCAGACGTGGATCCCACAGGCATGGATCCCACAGACAAGGATCCCACAGACATGGATCCCAGAGACATGAATCCGTCAGACATGGATCCCACAGACATGGATCCCACAGACATGGATCCATCAGACGTGGATCCCACAGACATGGATCCATCAGATGTGGATCCTACAGACATGGATCCATCAGACGTGGATCCCACAGGCATGGATCCCAGACAAGGATCCCACAGACATGGATCCCACAGACATGAATCCGTCAAACATGGATCTCTCAGATATGGATTATTATTATTATTATTATTAATATTTATTTATAAGGCGCCACAAGGCATCCGCAGCGCCGTACAGAGACAAACAAAATTACAATACAATGGGAGACAGCACAGTACAGTAAACACAGCAACTCAGTAAGCTCAATGCACAGCTAGAGAGGGCGGGGAAGGGGGAGGGAGGATCCGCAAATGACGGGGGCCCAAGAAGGAGGGCGCGGAAGTTCGGGAGACCCCCAGGGGGGAGGAGGGAGCGAGAGTGGACGTGGGGTGGAGGACCCTCGAGGAGGAGGGCTAAGTAGCTGGAGAGCAGAGTTAGAAGTGGTGGAAACAGGAGGAGAGATGGCCCTGCTCAGAGGAGCGTACAATCTAAGGGGAGGGGTGGACAGACAGAGAGACGCAGGGGAGAGAGGGAGAGTAGGGGGACGGAGGCAGAAGATAAGGTAGGAAGTTAAGTGGGAGACAGAAAGGCTTTAAGAAAAAGGTGGGTTTTTAGGGCCCGTTTGAAACTGGACAGATTAGGGGAAGTTCTGATGGAGGGAGGGAGCTTGTTCCAGTGGAGGGGGGCAGCGTGGGCGAAGTCTTGGATACGCGCATGGGAGGAGGTTATAAGGGGGGAAGAGAGGTGACGGTCAGAGGCAGAACGGAGAGGGCGGGATGGAGCATGAATAGAGAGGAGGGTGGAGATGTAGGGCGCAGTGGAGTTGGCGAGGGCCTTGTAGGTGAGTGTGAGGAGCTTAAAGAGGATTCTGAAGGGGAATGGGAGCCAGTGAAGGGCTAGGTAGAGGGGGGAGACAAAAGAGGAGCGGCGAGAGAGGAAAATAAGCCTAGCTGCAGCGTTAAGGACGGAACGAAGGGGATCGAGATGAGAGTGGGGGAGGCCAGTGAGGAGGAGGTTGCAGTAGTCCAGGCGGGAGATGATCAGAGAGTGGATAAGGCATTTGGTGGCATCTTGGGAGAGGAAGGGCCGGATGCGAGCGATGTTGCGCAGCTGGAAGCGGCAGGATTTAGCAATAGAGAGGATGTGGGGGCCAAAGGAGAGAGAGGAGTCGAGGATGACACCAAGGCAGCGAAGTTGGGAGACAGGGGAGATAGAGGTGTTGTCGACAGTGATGGAGAGATCAGAAGGGGATGGGATATGAGAGGGAGGAAAAACTATGAGCTCAGTTTTGGCAAGGTTAAGTTTGAGAAATCGAGAGGACATCCAGGAGGAGATGGCAGAGAGGCAGGCGGACACCCTAGAGAGGAGGGAGGGAGAGAGATCAGGAGAGGAGAGGTATAGTTGAGTGTCGTCAGCGTAAAGGTGGTAGCTGAAGCCGAAGGAGCTGATGAGTTCACCCAGGGAGGAGGTGTATAGAGAGAAGAGTAAGGGTCCCAGAACAGAGCCCCGAGGAACCCCGACTGGAAGGGTGGATGGGGGGGAGAGAGACCCAGAGGTGGTGACAGAGAAGGAACGGTGAGTAAGGTAAGAGGTGAACCAGGACAGGACTGTGCCGGAGAGGCCGAAAGACTGGAGGGTGTGAAGGAGGAGGGGGTGGTCAACGGTGTCAAAGGCTGCAGAGAGGTCAAGGAGGATGAGAAGGGAGAAGTGGCCCCTGGCTTTAGCAGAGAGGAGGTCATTGGTGACTTTAGCCAGGGCAGTTTCAGTGGAGTGGAGGGGGCGGAAACCAGACTGGAGAGGATCAAGGAGAGAGTATTCAGAAAGGTAGGAGGTGAGACGGCTGCAGACGAGCCTCTCGAGAATTTTGGAGGCAGAAGGGAGAAGAGATATGGGGCGATAGTTTGAGAGAGAAGTGGGGTTGAGATTAGGTTGCTTAAGAATGGGGGATACGAGAGCATGTTTGAAGGAGGAGGGGAAGATGCCAGTGGAGAGGGAGAGATTAAAGAGGTGAGCGAGGTGGGAGCAGGTGGTGGGGGAAAGGGAGCGAAGAAGGTGGGAGGGGATGGGATCCAGGGGACAGGTAGTGGGGGGGGGGGGGAGGATGAAATGAGAGAGTGGACTTCCTCGCCAGTGGTGGGACGGAAGGAGTGGAGGGGAAGGTGGTTGGGGGGGAGGACAGAAGAGTGGGAGGGGTAGAAAAGAGAGTGGAGGAGGAGATTTCAAGTCGGATGGCCTCGATTTTAGAGGAGAAGAAGAAGGCGAAATCGGAGGCAGTCAGGGAGGAGGGAGGGGGGGATCCCACAGACATGGATCCCACAGACATGGATCCCACAGTCATGGATCCCACAGACATGAATCCGTCAGACATGGATCCCTCAGATATGGATCCGTCAGACAAGGATCCCACAGACATGGATCGGTCAGACATGAATCCGTCAGACATGGATCCCACAGACATGAATCCGTCAGACATGGATCCCAGAGACATGAATCCGTCAGACATGGATCTCTCAGACATGGATCCCAGAGACATGAATCCGTCAGACATGGATCTCTCAGACATGAATCCGTCAGACAAGGATCCCACAGACGAAGATCCCACAGACAAGGATCCCACAGACATGAATCCGTCAGACATGGATCCCAGAGACATGAATCCGTCAGACATGGATCTCTCAGACATGGATCCCAGAGACATGAATCCGTCATACATGGATCTCTCAGACATGAATCCGTCAGACAAGGATCCCACAGACATGAATCCGTCAGACAAGGATCCCACAGACATGAATCCCAGAGACATGGATCTCTCAGATATGAATCCCACAGACATGGATCGGTCAGACATGGATCCATCAGATGTGGATCCCACAGACATGGATCCCACAGACGTGGATCGGTCAGACGTGGATCCATCAGACGTGGATCCCTCAGATATGGATCCCACAGATGTGGATCGGTCAGATGTGGATCCATCAGACATGGATCCCACAGACATGGATCCATCCGATGTGGATCCCACATACATGGATCCGTTAGACATGGATCCGTCAGACATGGATCCCACAGACATGGATCCATCAGACATGGATCCCAGAGACATGAATCCGTCAGGCATGGATCCCACAGACATGAATCCGTCAAACATGGATCTCTCAGATATGGATCCCACAGACATGGATCGGTCAGACATGGATCCCACAGTCATGGATCCCACAGACATGAATCCCTCAGATATGGATCCGTCAGACAAGGATCCCACAGACATGGATCGGTCAGACATGAATCCGTCAGACGTGGATCCGTCAGACATGAATCCCACAGACATGGATCCCAGAGACATGAATCCGTCAGCCATGGATCCCACAGACATGGATCCGTCAGACATGGATCCCACAGACATGGATCCAGACAGGGATCACACAGACATGGATCCCAGAGACATGAATCCGTCAGACATGGATCCCACAGACATGGATCCGTCAGACAAGGATCCCACAGACATGGATCGGTCAGACATGAATCCCACAGACATGGATCCATCAGACATGGATCCCAGAGACATGAATCCGTCAGACATGGATCCCACAGACATGGATCCGTCAGACGTAGATCCCACAGACATGAATCCGTCAGACATGGATCCCAGAGACATGAATCCGTCAGACATGGATCTCTCAGACATGGATCCCAGAGACATGAATCCGTCAGACATGGATCTCTCAGACATGAATCCGTCAGACAAGGATCCCAGACATGAATCCGTCAGACAAGGATCCCAGAGACATGGATCCCACAGACGTGGATCGGTCAGACGTGGATCCATCAGACGTGGATCCATCAGATGTGGATCCCTCAGACATGGATCCCACAGACATGAATCCGTCAGACAAGGATCAGACAGACATGAATCCGTCAGACAAGGATCCCAGAGACATGGATCCCACAGACGTGGATCGGTCAGACGTGGATCCCACAGACATGGATCGGTCAGACATGAATCCGTCAGACATGGATCCCACAGACATGGATCCGTCAGACATGGATCCCAGAGACATGAATCCGTCAGACATGAATCCCACAGACATGGATCCGTCAGACGTAGATCCCACAGACATGAATCCGTCAGACATGGATCCCAGAGACATGAATCCGTCAGACATGGATCTCTCAGACAAGGATCCCAGAGACATGGATCCCACAGACGTGGATCGGTCAGACGTGGATCCATCAGACGTGGATCCGTCAGACGTGGATCCCTCAGACGTGGATCCATCAGACGTGGATCCATCAGACCTGGATCCATCAGACCTGGATCCATCAGATGTGGATCCCTCAGACATGGATCCCACAGACATGAATCCGTCAGACAAGGATCTGTCAGACATGAATCCGTCAGACATGGATCCCACAGACACGGATCAAAGAGACATGAATCCGTCAGACATGGATCCATCAGACGTGGATCCCTCAGACATGAATACATTTCCTCTACAGTGTCACATGATACAGTAAGATCAGTACACTGCAATGATATAAATAAGTGACCTGCGCTATTTCCTTTAAATAAACTTATACCATAAGTCATTTAAAAGTGATCCAGTCACAGGTATTGCTGTAGTAACAGTGTGATATGTTCAGCTAATACATACATGTGCGGAATCTGTTATCCGCCATGTGCCACCTCATGCATTTATCTAGCACTGCTCCTCACAGTGTCTGTAGGAGGAAACACTGGATAACCATGTTTGTATGATACAGAAACAATCCCAGCAGCGGGCGATCGCTGCACTGACGGAACATTTACATGTTTACCAGTAAGAAGTCCATAGGGGGCGGGGTACAGACACATAGTGCACATTACAGTGTATAGGGGGCGGGGCACAGACAGCACTGCGAGGAGCGCTGCACAGACACATACAGCACATTACAGTATATAGGGGGCGGGGCACAGACAGCACTGCAGGGAGCTCTGCACAGACACATACAGCACATTACAGTGTATAGGGGGCGGGGCACAGACAGCACTGTGAGGAGCGCTGCCCAGAAACATACAGCACATTACAGTGTATAGGGGCGGGGCACAGACAGCACTGCGGGGAGCGCTGCACAGACACATACAGCACATTACAGTATATAGGGGGCGGGGCACAGACAGCACTGGGGGGAGCGCTGCACAGACACATACAGCACATTACAGTATATAGGGGGCGGGGCACAGACAGCACTGCGAGGAGCGCTGCACAGACACATACAGCACATTACAGTATATAGGGGGCGGGGCACAGACAGCACTGCGGGGAGCGCTGCACAGACACATACAGCACATTACAGTATATAGGGGGCGGGGCACAGACAGCACTGCGGGGAGCGCTGCACAGACACATACAGCACATTACAGTATATAGGGGCGGGGCACAGACAGCACTGCGGGGAGCGCTGCACAGACACATACAGCACATTACAGTATATAGGGGCGGGGCACAGACAGCACTGCGGGGAGCGCTGCACAGACACATACAGCACATTACAGTATATAGGGGGCGGGGCACAGACAGCACTGCGGGGAGCGCTGCACAGACACATACAGCACATTACAGTATATAGGGGGCGGGGCACAGACAGCACTGCGGGGAGCGCTGCACAGACACATACATCACATTACAGTATATAGGGGGCGGGGCACAGACAGCACTGCGGGGAGCGCTGCACAGACACATACAGCACATTACAGTATATAGGGGGCGGGGCACAGACAGCACTGCGGGGAGCGCTGCACAGACACATACAGCACATTACAGTATATAGGGGCAGGGCACAGACAGCACTGCGGGGAGCGCTGCACAGACACATACAGCACATTACAGTATATAGGGGGCGGGGCACAGACAGCACTGCGGGGAGCGCTGCACAGACACATACAGCACATTACAGTATATAGGGGCAGGGCACAGACAGCACTGCGGGGAGCGCTGCACAGACACATACAGCACATTACAGTATATAGGGGGCGGGGCACAGACAGCACTGCGAGGAGCGCTGCACAGACACATACAGCACATTACAGTATATAGGGGGCGGAGCACAGACAGCACTGCGGGGAGCGCTGCACAGACACATACAGCACATTACAGTATATAGGGGGCGGGGCACAGACAGCACTGCGGGGAGCGCTGCACAGACACATAGTGCACATTACAGTATATAGGGGGCGGAGCACAGACAGCACTGCGGGGAGCGCTGCACAGACACATACAGCACATTACAGTATATAGGGGGCGGGGCACAGACAGCACTGCGGCGAGCACTGCACAGACACATACAGCACATTACAGTATATAGGGGGCGGGGCACAGACAGCACGGCGGGGAGCGCTGCAGACACATACAGCACATTACAGTATATAGGGGGCGGGGCACAGACAGCACTGCGGGGAGCGCTGCACAGACACATACAGCACATTACAGTATATAGGGGGCGGAGCACAGACAGCACTGCGGGGAGCGCTGCACAGACACATACAGCACATTACAGTATATAGGGGGCGGGGCACAGACAGCACTGCGGGGAGCGCTGCACAGACACATACAGCACATTACAGTGTATAGGGGGCGGGGCACAGACAGCACTGCGGGGAGCGCTGCACAGACACATACAGCACATTACAGTATATAGGGGGCGGGGCACAGACAGCACTGCGGGGAGCGCTGCACAGACACATACAGCACATTACAGTATATAGGGGGCGGGGCACAGACAGCACTGCGGGGAGCGCTGCACAGACACATACAGCACATTACAGTATATAGGGGGCGGGGCACAGACAGCACTGCGGGGAGCGCTGCACAGACACATACAGCACATTACAGTATATAGGGGGCGGGGCACAGACAGCACTGCGGGGAGCGCTGCACAGACACATACAGCACATTACAGTGTATAGGGGGCGGGGCACAGACAGCACTGCGGGGAGCGCTGCACAGACACATACAGCACATTACAGTATATAGGGGGCGGGGCACAGACAGCACTGCGGGGAGCGCTGCACAGACACATACAGCACATTACAGTGTATAGGGGCGGGGCACAGACAGCACATTACAGTATATAGGGGGCGGGGCACAGACAGCACTGCGGGGAGCGCTGCACAGACACATACAGCACATTACAGTATATAGGGGGCGGGGCACAGACAGCACTGCGGGGAGCGCTGCACAGACACATACAGCACATTACAGTATATAGGGGGCGGGGCACAGACAGCACTGCGGGGAGCGCTGCACAGACACATACAGCACATTACAGTGTATAGGGGCGGGGCACAGACAGCACATTACAGTATATAGGGGGCGGGGCACAGACAGCACTGCGGGGAGCGCTGCACAGACACATACAGCACATTACAGTGTATAGGGGGCGGGGCACAGAGTGGGGTGAGACAGATACAGTGACCCGGCCGGGTGTATTATCTCCCCCTCTCCGGCTGCTCCGGGGTCTCCGGTCACATGACCGGGGGGCAGACGGCGCAGGCGCGTGGACGGGGGTATTTCCGGTTCCTGGTTCGGGCGGAGGCGGCTCCGGTGCGAGGACCCCGGTGAGTCTGCTGGACCCAGGAGCTGACAGTCTGATCACATGACACAGCTGTCCCAGGAGCTGACAGTCTAATGCTGGTACATAGCTGGTCCCAGGAGCTGACAGTCTGATGCTGGTACATAGCTGGTCCCAGGAACTGACAGTCTAATGCTGGTACATAGCTGGTCCCAGGAGCTGACAGTCTAATGCTGGTACATAGCTGGTCCCAGGAGCTGACAGTCTAATGCTGGTACATAGCTGGTCCTAGGAGCTGACAGTCTAATGCTGGTACATAGCTGGTCCCAGGAGCTGACAGTCTAATGCTGGTACATAGCTGGTCCTAGGAGCTGACAGTCTAATGCTGGTACATAGCTGGTCCCAGGAACTGACAGTCTAATGCTGGTACATAGCTGGTCCCAGGAGCTGACAGTCTAATGCTGGTACATAGCTGTCCCAGGAGCTGACAGTCTAATGATGGTACATAGCTGGTACTAGGAGCTGACAGTCTAATGACAGCATATTGTTGGTCCCAGGAGCTGACAGTCTAGTCGCTGATTAAATCAGGCTGACAGGTAATAAGCATAAAAGTCCCTAGGCCAAAGAGCTTACAGTTTGATTAGTTCCCAATGACTGCTGCCATCAGAACTGTTTAATGTAACGTTGAATTAGTCATCCAATTGAGTGCCAGCTCTTGGGCCCAGTGGCATCCACTATTATCAGATTGTTGTATGGGAAAGCTGAGTGCAGGGTTCCTGGGTCCTGTATCACATTGAGCCTCCATTTTTTTGGACACAGGAGCTGACACTCTCTTTTTGTTCCAGGCACCAGTTACCAGATGGAGAAACGTAAAGAAAAGAGAAAATGCAGCTCGACGTCTGCGATGGTAAGAAAGAGCCGTGTCCAAGGCATGCTGGCACTTGTAGTTCACCAGAAGCCGGAGAGCCACAGGTTGGTTTAATGTCCCCTCTCCAGGTGACGGTGACCTTCCACGATGTGGCCGCCTGCTTCCAGCAGGAGGACTGGGCCATCATGGAGGAGTGGCAGCGGGAGCTGTACCGGAGCGCTATGAGGGAGATCCACTTCGTGCTGCGAGATCTGGGTGAGAGGCGCTGAGTACAGACGTGTGATAGTCACAGTACAGATCGTCTGTACTTCACAGTAATCTGCCCGCAGGGGGCGCTGGCTGTTTATAATGTTTGACTTTCCCATCATATTACTATGTGGAGCTTTGCTGAGAGATGGAGCGTTCACATCTACTGAATGTATAATACTGTCATACTCAGTCCAGGTTTATACAGCGCACCCACTGTACACCGGAGCTGGAGGTCTCCACCTTCACACAACTTTATAAATGGCCTCCTGCACCTATCATGAGGAGAGCGGATCTGAGCCGTGTCGTCCCCTCAATATAAGAGATTACTGGGACCGTGTACAATAAGTTACATTATATAAAGGTGGACGCCCCCAATAGATGGACTCTGAGCATACGTTCTCTTATGTCCCTTATTTGTCTTACAATAAAATATTCTTGTTATTGGACCTACTTTGTATGATGCTGCTGGTTAGTCCTCTGGTAGAGCTCACCGTTCCGGAGAGGTGCCATTGTTTTCCTTTCCATCCCTATAGTTTCTCCCAGAGCTCCCCTGTTATTTAGATGTGATAGTCCTCTCCCAATACTATAGCTGGAGGCGTGGCCTGTGTGTGACATCATTGGGAGTGAGGTATGACATCATAGCGGAGAGCAGGAGTTAGACACTACCCTCATAGTCGGCACAGAGAGATAACATGGTCTCCTGTGTGTAGTATAACTGCGGACGTCTCAATGTTCTGGTGGTCACGGAAGATGAGACATCGTTGTATGAGATATTGCAATGACGCGGTCACTGTTGGGGCGTCTGATGTTTCGGCATTGGTCTTAAATTCAGCTTTATCTGATACCTCTGCAGGGTACAGGATCCTTAACCCAGAACTGCTGGTGAAGATCGAGAAGTCGAGCGGTGTTGGACGCAATGAGAGCCCCTCAACAAGTGAGTGAGTCTTGTTTCAGGTTCACCCCTATGGGGATGTCTTGGTGTTGTTTAATTGTGGCCTCACGTTTGGTGGACATCACTGGTGGCTCTCACGCCTCTGGTAGGATATGGTTTGTGGAAACCTTGGAGCTCAGGTGGATTTATCGGATTGTTAGGACAACGATGAATCCACCTGTGAGGAGATCCAGAGATCATGTCCTGTTGGTGATCCCCTATGGACGTTGTGAGTACCTCTGGTGTACATGGTGGGGAGGTATTAGCAGGTTAGACGTTCTGTATGTTCTCCTTGTATCTCCCGAGCGTACCTCATGTTTCTGTGCTACAGGTAGCGCGGTGCTGGTCCCAGACATCCTGCTACAGATCGAACGCGATGTGCCGGACCCCTCTAATGACACCTGGGGAACAGACAGGAGACCCCCACAGGAGTCCACACGAGGTGAGCCGAAGTATGGACATTATAGACTGCAGAGCTCCCGACGTTCTGGATCATTTGGCTTTCACTTTACCAACATAATTTCCCAGCATTCCTGGTGGGTTTCACTTGTGGTGGAAGGATTGTGGTAGGAGCCGTACACTTCTGAGGATCGGTTCAGTCTCCTCTCAATGACCCATGATAGTCATTAAATTGGGAGAGATTGCCTTGGTCATGTTACTGTATGGGGATGGTGGTATGAGGAGGGAGCGAGTTACGTCACAAAGTCACGGATGAAACATGATGAAGCTGCACAATGTCCCATATAATAATAATAATATAGCCTATAGTTTCAATCTACAGCACTGACATCGGCCTCTGCCTGTCTCTTCTCACCACTACTGGCTATTTAATAGGGGAGACTCCCTGCAGGACAGTTGGGTAACCTGACGAAGCAACTTTCCTTTATGTATTGTTCCTGCACGTCCTGTATGAAGGTTCCATGTGATGACTGAAGTGTCTGTACATAGTCTGTGTCCTGTGATCTGATCTCTCCACTATCTGACTCTAGGCAGTCGCGGTCGGAAACCAGAGCGTCCCATGAAGGTGAAACAGGAGAATGACACTTATTATTCTCAGCAGAAGCCTGAGGACGTTAAAGGTCAGTGTCCAGTTTGTTTCATACTCCTTGTTTCACCCGCAACACTTCCAGTACCATCATGAGGCCTCCTCATTGGAAACGTTGGCAGAATACGCTGCACTCCGTATGTTTCAGAAATCCTTCTCTAGTCTGGCATTCTCTCTGTCTGCACCGCCTGCTCACTGGCCCGTGTCTCCCTTCTACAACCCGTCATACATGACCTTCCTCTTTCTCTGCTCTAGATCCTCTGCACCACTCTGCAGATCCCTGCACTGGCTCCATCTTCTCCAGAATTCATTACAAGTGTCTCATCTTCAAAGCTCTTACTGACTCCTCTCCTCCACACATCTCTGACCCCGTGTCTGGGATCTGCCCTACGCCTCTCCTCCTCTCTGGTCACCACCTCTCCCTCAGGCCGCCAAGACTTCTTCCACACTGCTCCCTACTTATGGTGCTCCCTACCCCACCTGACCAGACTCTGCCATACCCTTCTCTTTCTTAGCTCTCTCAGACCCCTCCTCACTATAGGCTGTACTACCCCCTCCTGACACTACGTCCTCTGCATGTTCTACCACCTCTAGTCCGCTCCTGTTGTCTCAGCATTGTCCTCTCCCCTAGACTGTAAGCTCCCAAGGACTGGGACCCCCTCTATCCTCTCTGGTCTGCACTTCATTTGTCTATCTTCTCTGTACTTGTTCTGTTTTTATGTACGACGTGTAACTCTGTCCGGCTCTGCAGAGTTTCCTGGTGGTTTACATATAAACAACGATATTGTGTTCTTTAGTCATCGTGTTTATAACCAGATTATGTTTTCTCAGCTAAATCACCGACTCCGCACGAGTTCGCTGTTGTGGTGAAACGTGAGAACGTGGAGGAGGAGCAAGAGGTGGAAACAGCGTTGAAGGCCGAGAGCGAGAAAACGTTCCAGAGTCAGTCTGAAGACAGCGCGGAGATGTCTGATCACGCCATCAGTGAGTAACAATCTCTGGACTTCCACCAGCACTTCCTGGCATGACAGTCTGTCCCCGGTCTTCTCCTGTCACCCACATCATTCGGCCAGTCCAGCAGAGCCCCAGTGCTTGCATTCGGTGGTCTATGTACATTCACCAGAGGAGGACGGGGACTCGCAATTGGCTAGATGTGACGGCCCACTCCATAGTGGGCGAATGCCACAGTCGTACTATCAGGAGCCCGCTGACTATTCTAGCCATTGTGTCCTATGTCTCCTTCCTCTGGTGTAATCCAATCACACATCAGACAATTGGTGCAGCAAGTTCTTAAAGTTCCCGTAAGTTGGCGTCTCGACAATTCCGTATCCATAGGACATTTCCAGCTTTATTCCTCCTATACCTAGGTAGCCCCCCTAACTCTTCAGTATAACTGGCTCTCAGCTTGTGATTTCCCGGACTCTAGACCAGTCCTTAAGCCCCTCCCTAAACAGAGGAGCCCCAACGTCGTGAAGTGAGAGCCTGTTCAGTCCCATTCTCAATCCCCCCATCCAGGTGTCTGCACAGATCGGTCTCGCATGCTCATGTTTCACGATGCCACACACACCCCAACCGAACAAAGGGTGACCCATCCTTGGTTGTATGACCAACGGGGTCTGGGTCTAATAAGAGCCAAATTATCTCTCCCACGACCCCCTGGAACTAGAGCATGCATTTACTCTTGTCTGTGATATAAAAGCCTTTGTTATTGCATATGCTGCACCAATGTTTGTTGATCTTTTATTTAAAAAAAAAAACATTTTTTAGTTTAATTTAAAGAAAAAACACACAAACACTTTACACATGTATTTTATTGTGACCCCAAACATAGACTAAACTTCCAATAAAGTACAAATATCTTCATAGACATTGAAAATCCTAGAATAATAATTAGCGATATACTTTGTGGGTTGCATTAATGTAGTAAAATTAGCATTTTCCTCATATAACGGCCCATAGACTAAAAAGTTTACTTTAACTATAGTACCAAAAAAAGCCCAATCTGTTCCGACCACAAACAATGTAAAACTTTTGTGTAGGGGACGCAGATTAGATCATCGACCATGAGGCCACTACATAAACCCTCCACACAGACCACGTTTACTAATTGTTGAAGTTTAGTTTCCGTTGAGCCTGATCCTGATGGCTTCAGTCTATTTATAATGACTCTTTTTATTCTGTGGCCTCTGCAGAGTTCGAGAGCGAGGACAACATGGAGGATGCTGGGAAATTGTGTACCCCTGTCCCCTTGATCGGGCCCGATGGAGACAACATGTTTCTGTTTTCAGAGACTGGGATCGCCCTGAATCGGGCTCTGCCCCAGGAGTACACCCTGGAGAACGCTCTGGAGTTTGAGAAGTATCTGAGCAGCTTTGCTCACCCCGCCTTCTTAATGAGGGACTGCCAGAGGCCGTCGCGTAGCGAGTTTGACAGGGGCTTCTACGAGAATTACAGCGTCCACAGCAAGCAGCGGCTGATGCTGATGGGGGAGAAGCGCTACCGCTGCACAGAATGTGGGAAGGGTTTTACAAGGAACTCTCATCTAAAGGCTCATAGGAGAATCCACACCGGAGAGAGGCCGTTCAGGTGCACGGAGTGCAACAAAACTTTCAGTGAGAACTCCCACCTCACGGTTCATCTGAGGGTCCACTCGGGAGAGAAGCGGTATAAGTGCAATATGTGCGAGAAAAGCTTCAGTGAGAACTCCAACCTCATCGTTCACCAACGGATCCACACTGGGGAGAAACCCTACAAGTGCCCCGAGTGCGACATCTGCTTCAGCCAGCATTCCAGCCTCGTGCGACACCGGCGCAAGCACTCCGGTGCGAGGCCGTACAAGTGCACCGAGTGCGAGAAAACCTTCAGCCAAAAGGGCCACCTGAGCAACCACATCCGGACGCACACGGGAGAGAGGCCGTACAAATGTGCCGAATGCGGAAAGTGCTTCAGTGAACATTCTCACCTGACGGGACATCAGAAGATACATACAGGAGAGAAGCCCTACACGTGTGACGTGTGCCAGAAGGGCTTTAGCAAGATCTCCAACCTGAAGGCCCATCAGCAGATCCACACAGGATACCGGCCCTACATGTGTAACCAGTGCGGGAAGAGCTTCACCCAGCACTCCACGTTAGTCCGGCACCAGAGGGTCCACGTGGGGAAAATTGACTCTTTCTGGAGAAAAATATACGAGGACTCTGTAGAAACAAACAAAGATGTGTCCTGGAAAGAGGACCACGTAATTAAGAGCGTGGAATGCCACAATGGTCGGGAAACTGAAGAAACGCTGTCCGGCGATCCCGAGAGGCTCTGTTGACCATTTCTGAGGACTCGGTGGGTCTACTTCTGTCCTCTGGTCCTGTCACCTTGTTGTATGAGGATCAAACAATCTCTGTCCACGGATGACTGTTTAATGTACAATCTAGGGTTTTACCTATTCCGTTTTAACTTATTTGTTTCATAAATGTATTTAAGTGTATTTTTATTTAACAGTTCCTGGTGTACATTTCCATGAACGTTTAGGATTTTAGAAGACTATATAGTAAGATCTGAGATGACTATAAAGTGCTTTGTGTTCTCCGTAGTATCTCACCGGGAGGTACGGTGGTTTCATGATGAGTGTTGACCACAGATGTCTGTGTCTTGGTTACAATGGTGGGAAGTTATATACTAAGACATGTATAGATCTCCGCTGTGCGACTGAAAGGTGTCACAAGGAGAATGTAAAGTCAACAAGATTATTAGTGTTGGTTTAATGGTGACACTCTATGCTTCTCGGCCACGACAAGCCTGTGCCAAGCTGCCCAGTTTAACACATTAGTCTCATTTTACTTCTTATGCAACATGTTTAGAGGAGGGAGAATCAGACTTTGGAACCATCGTTTCTCATATACCCAATGAGCAGCCCTCACTTATTTCTGTCACATCGCCATAGGAAGTGATTTATGACTGAATGCTCGGCCTTGGTTATGAGCATCATCTTATACGTGTAACCTGTTTTCATGTCTACTCGCTATTTCGGCTTAAAATGTTATCGAAGATACTTGGCTCTGTCCAAAATTGTCAAATTAATTGTTGAAGTATTTCGTTATTCATCTTACAGTGAATAGACCGAAGCAATGGGCCATTAGACACGCAGCGAGGAGACCGGGGCCGTTAGCCGTTAGTGACGCAGCGAGGAGACCGGTGTCGTTGGATGTTAGTGACGCAGCGAGGAGACCGGGGTCGTTGGATGTTAGTGTGTTAGTGACGCAGCGAGGAGACCGGGGTCGTTGGATGTTAGTGACGCAGCGAGGAGACCGGGGCCGTTAGCCGTTAGTGACGCAGCGAGGAGACCGGGGTCGTTGGATGTTAGTGACGCAGCGAGGAGACCGGGGCCGTGGGGCGTTAAGGACACAACGAGGAGACCGGGGGCCGTTAGTCGTTAGTGACGCAGCGAGGAGACCGGGGCCGTGGGGCGTTAGTGACGCAGCGAGGAGACCGGGGTCGTTGGATGTTAGTGACGCAGCGAGGAGACCGGGGCCGTGGGGCGTTAAGGACACAACGAGGAGACCGGGGGCCGTTAGTCGTTAGTGACGCAGCGAGGAGACCGGGGTCGTTGGATGTTAGTGATGAGGTGAGGAGGACTGGGCCGTGGGGCGTTGGGGACACAGTGAGGAGACCAGGGCCGTGGGATGTTAGTGATGCAGTGAGGAGGACCGGGCCGTGGGGCGTTAGGGACACAACGAGGAGACCGGGGCCGTGGGGCGTTAGGGACACAACGAGGAGACCGGGGTCGTTAGTGACGCAGCGAGGAGACCGGGGTCGTTGGATGTTAGTGACGCAGTGAGGAGGACTGGGCCGTGGGGCGTTAGGGACACAGTGAGGAGACCGGGGTCGTTGGATGTTAGTGACGCAGTGAGGAGGACTGGGCCGTGGGGCCTTAGGGACACAAAGAGGAGACCGGGGCCGTTAGTCGTTATTGACGCATCGAGGAGACCGGGGCCGTTGGTCGTTAGTGATGCAGCGAGGAGACCGGGGTCGTTGGATGTTAGTGACGCAGTGAGGAGGACTGGGCCGTGGGGCGTTAGGGACACAACGAGGAGACCGGGGCCGTGGGGCCTTAGGGACACAAAGAGGAGACCGGGGTCGTTAGTGACGCAGCGAGGAGACCGGGGTCGTTGGATGTTAGTGACGAGGTGAGAAGGACTGGGCCGTGGGGCGTTAGGGACACAGTGAGGAGACCAGGGCCGTGGGACGTTAGTGACGCAGCGAGGAGACCGGGGCCGTGGGGCGTTAGATACACAGTGGGAAAATCCTGGTGTTTGGTGATTAGTGAAGCAGTTACTGGGAAATTTTTGGGTTCTTAGTCACACAAAGAACATGATTTGTTGTAGGATTTTTTAGTGGTGTAGTGAGGAGCACAAGGTGACGGATTATTCTTGGCAAATCTTACTCCCTCTTGGCTAAATAATTAATACAGTAATCCTAAAAAAGGAGGAACATAGTACACATTCATATACTGTAATATGAATAAACACATCTGTTACTGCATATCCCTATCATACAGACATGAAGTATGAGATCCGTTGATCTGGAACCTCTGTCCGCAGAGTCATTTTGCCTTTAGAAGACATAAAACGCTCCTTCTATTGTGATCCAGACCCTTGTCCAGCTGGCAGAGAATCGTTCTGTAGAACATACGGGTTGTACAGTATTGGATCAGAGCCGGCTGGGAATCTGCAGATCTCAAAATACAGCACTTTGTAAATTGTCAGAGCAGTGATTATATCAGTCCAGATATATTTTTGTTATGTGTTACTTCTTTATCTGAACATATTGGACGTACAATTTTAGAGACTAATTCCCGGTTGGCCATTACTCAGAGTTCCCGGCTGCTGGTGTCATTGGTGATATAAATAATTCTGTGTACAATAACCTGCTCAGGCACATTACACACAGGCTGAATATATAAGGTGCAGGTATGTACGTGTCAGTCATTGGTCAGGACCACGTCATACGTTCATCACATGTGGGGTTATCACTATCCTGCGTTGTCTGATAATAAGCTGTATGTATCTGTCAATGCACACTGGGCAAACGTCTATAGGGACTATTGTTACTTGTCCGGGGAGCCTGTTTTATTTCTCTTTCCCCGACCACGGTGAGTAATACATACAGAGACATCTATCTAAATATGAAGGAACGTCTATTTATTTATAAAGGAATTTGCCAGGTTTTCCTGCCTCCATCGCATCCAGTTTTTGTGGTTACGAGAGGGAGGTTGCAAGCTCCTAAATAAATTTGTTTTTGGGGGTTTAAAGACAACAATAGATCTAAATTGTCCAAAAGCGGATTCTCTACATGTGTCCATAATCATTGTAATCTCTGGAGCCGGCTGAGAGATCTTCATCGATGGGTCTCTGCATTGACCGTATAATGGGATCACTATGGATGTGTTCATCTCCCATGTAAGACTGTACAGTATAAAGTGGTGGGGTCACATCTTGTACAACTAAAATGTTTGCAGATTAAGAGAATGTCTTCCCCAGAGGCCCAAAGCACCAGAGATTGAGAGAATGGAAACTTTATGGATCCATCTGAATACCCTGATTTCTCCTATAACGGAGATTAAAGTGCGATTCCTCTTTCTCTAGGTGACTGTCGACCCAACGTCGAACGCCGGATAATTTTAATATGTAGCTTTCTTTTGCATGGGGTCTTTATATGTTACATAAAGCCAAAGGTACATGAATGTGCTGTACTAGAAGCTCCTAGTGTCATCTGCTGCTGCTATGTGTCAAAGTGGAAGATTGTTCAAAAGATGACGTCTTCCAATCACGTAACTCTGGTAAAGAGAACATTAAAGGACAAACCCATTACACCTGAAGCAGCTTTTTCATTGATTGAGCTCTGTGACAACAGTATTTCTAATCTCGTAAATATTTAGAGTAGTTCAGACTAAATTAAGTCAGTTGATCCAGTTTTCATGGTAAGGATACGAGCAGCAGGATGACAACGGGTGGGTAGGTGGATGTACGTTCAGCTCCACTTACTTAACTGATTGAAAGTTTTATTTTCTGATACATTAAAATTTGCACCTTCAGTACCACTGTCACTTCAGAAAATACCGTTATCGGGTGGAAGCAGAATGTTGATCATATCCTTCGAAGGATATTTAACAGCCTAACAAGGTTATAGAGCCGCGGTCCTTGGGATCTTTGTCATTGTAGGAAACAGACTCCAGGGGGTAAATGTATCAAGCTGAGTTTTCCAGCGGGTTTGAAAAGCGGAGATATTGCCTGATTGGTTTTTCAAAGTCGCCGGAAAACTCTCCGCTTGATACATTTACCCCCAAACGTATTTCAACCCACCAGACCTCATGTTAATGTCTTTACATAACTTTGGCAGCTGGGATGAGAAAGCTATTGGGTATATATACACAATGGTTATAGAAATGATTTCTCCAGCAACCATTGGGGGACACTGGATACATTGGGGTATAGTGTAGGGATCAGTTGTACGGGCACTTTAAGACATCTTAGAATTTCACCCTAGCTCTCTATACCTCACTTCTGTTGGGCCTTCAGTGTAGTTTGTGCCAGTGTGGCTGGGTGTGTTTCTTAATACTAGGGATGCTCAAGTATATTTTTATGGTGGTGGGAGACTCCTTTAGTTCCTTGACCTCTGCTTGGGTGAACAAGACTGTGGAATGCAGGTCTGAGCAGCTTTCCAATGGCCTGTTAGCTGGCAAACCTGGATCTGAATTGTTCCTGTTGGAGCAGATTCAGAGAGCTACGAAGTATCTGGGGAAGGTGGCTCTAAACACCGGACTGATTGGTGCTCGGATATCTGCTTCTGTGATCTCAGCTAATCTTGCTAAAGTCCTCGGAGGCTGGTGTGGTTTTTAAGAAGACTCTTGAGTCACTTTCCTTTTCAGGTGTCCTGTTTGGGCCAGAGCTGGAGAATATTATTAGTCGGGAGGAAAGAGTCCTTTCCTTACGGTTAATGCACCAAAAGCCAAGGTGTCTGGTTTTGCTTCTTCAGTATGTCAAGGGATTAGCACTTCAGTTGGCAGTCGTCCGCCCTCAGGGGTAATTTGCAGTGTGGAAAACAGGCCTAGTATGGTAGGTGCCCAGCCGATCAGTGGTTTCAATCCATTACAGATGCCGAGTGAGGGGAATTGGGTATACATGATAGATCTCAGATATTCCAAAAAGTCAGATAAAGTATCTTGCTCTGCAAGAGGTCATCATCTCCCTGACTTCTTAAAGGGTGGTTATATGAGCTTTGGCTCATCAAGGAGCTTTGGGTTTTTATTACAACCTATTTCTGGTACAAAAACCCGACCATTCATTCAGACCGATCTGGAACTTCAAATCTTTGATCACCTGACTGCAGATGCCAAAGCTCAAGATGGAGTCCTTGAAGTCTGTAAGTCACAACATGGAACAGGACTAGTTCATCATCATCATTTATTTATATAGTGCCAGCAAATTCCGTAGCGCTTTACAATTGGGAACACACATTAATAAAACAATACTGGGTAATACAAACATACAGAGGTAAGAGAACCCTGCTCGCAAGCTTACAATCTATGGGACAATGGGAGTTTGAAACACAAGGGCATGTGCTACATCATATTGCACATTGGACCAGCTGGAATGCAAAGGTAAAAGTATTGAGTGGGCTGTGTGATCAGTCACACAGCGATGTTGGTCAGAGGCTTGTTGTCTTGTCTTAACTGTGTAGGGGGTGGTAATAGGGTAACCTAGGGAGATTAAGAGGGTGGTAGAGGAATACTATAAGCTTGTCTGAAGAGGTGGATTTTCAGAGAATGCTTGAAGACTAGAGGAAAGTCTTACTGTGCGAAGGAGGGAATTCCACAAAGTGGGTGCAGCCCGATAAAAGTCCTGTAGCCGGAAATGGTGACGCAGATCTTTGGCAGAACGGAGGTGTCGAGTTGAGAGATATTTTGAGACAAGTGAGGAGATGTATGTCGGTGCAATTTTGTTGACGGAGTTGTATGTTAGTAGAAGAATTTTATATCGGATTCGTTGAAATACAGTCAACTAATGTAGAGACTGACAGAGTGGCTCAGCAAAGGAAGAATGATTTTCCTTGCAAACCAATCTAGCCACTGCGTGCAAAATAGATTGTAGGGGTTCAAGTCTGACTTTGGGAAGACCAGTAAGGAGGGAATTGCAATAGTCGATGATGAGTGCATGAATTAAGGTTTTTGCAGTGTCTTGTGTGAGATATGTGCGTATTCTAGAAATATTCTTTAGATGTATGTAACATGATTTAGATATAGAGTCAATGTGGGGAATAAATGATAGTTGTGAGTCAAGGATTACAACTAGGCAACGAGCTTGCGGGGTGGGATTTATGGTCGTGTTATCAACAGAAATAGAAATGTCAGGCAGGAAGCTTCTGTTTTTGGGTGGGAATATTATTAATTCAGTTTTTGAAAGATTGAGTTTGAGATGGCGAGAAAACATACAAGATGAAATGGCAGAAAGACAGTCAGTAACGCGTGACAACACAGATGGTGAAAGATCAGGAGAGGATAGATAAATTTGTGTATCATCCGCATAGAGATGATACTGAAATCCAAAGGAGCTTATTAGTTTTCCAAGAGAAGAGGTGTAGATAGAGAATAGCAGAAGACCTAGGACTGAGCCTTGTGGTACTCCAACTGATAAAGGAAGCGGAGCAGAGGTGGATCCAGAGAAATTAACAGTGAAAGAGCGATTAGATAGGTAGGATGAGAACCAGGATAGGACAGTGCCTTCAAGACCTAGGGATTGTAGCGTTTGTATGAGGAGAGAGTGCTGAGGATCTTGTGCACTGATGGTAGTTGGATGATATGGGGCAGGAGGATTCAGAAGAGATTTAAATGTGTTAAAGAGGCGTTTGGGGTTAGAAGCCTGAGCATAGATGAGTGATTGGAAGTAGGTTAGTTAAGCAGTGTCCAGAGCATTTCTATAGGAGTGGTAGATATCAGTATATGTGATGAAATCATTAGAGGTACATGATTTACGCCAGTGAAGTTCTGCTTAACAAGAAAGTTTTTGTAGAGTTCGTGTTACTTTAGTGTACCACGGTTGGCAACGTAGTCTATATGTATGTAGTGTCGCTGGAGCCACTTGATCCAGGGCAGTTGCTAGGGTTTGGTGAAAATGGGGTACTGCCCGATCAGGGGAGGAGAATGTAGAAATTGGGGAGAGAAGGTGTTGGAGAGAGGTGGAAAACTGTTGAAGATCAATAGAGTTGATATTCCTGCGGCTGTGAGGAAGCTTGGAAGAGTTTGACACTGGGGAGGGTAAAGAACTAGTTCATGGATACTTTTGACATCAAGGACAGGTGTCTACAAGCTCCCCCCCTCCCCCGGAGGGTCACCAGTCTCTCAGGTTTGTTGATTTGTCAGAATAGCTACAGTTCAGGGCTCTTCCTTTGATCTTTAGCCCCACGATTCTTCGCAAAGATCATTACGGCTCTATTGAGGTCCAGGTTTGTGATGACGATTTCCTTTCTGGACAATCTTCTCTTCTAGGTGGAGTTGACAGCGGTACATCTGTCCCATGTTCAGGTGAAGTCACAGACTGGGATCCCAAGGCTGCATTCTGCATGTAAGAAGTCCAAATTGATTCTGTTTCAGCAGATGATCCTTATGGGTCTTCTCTTCGACACCCACAAACAGAGGGTGTTTCTTTAGCCGTACAAGATTTAGGCTTTACAAAATATGGTAAGGTCTCTATTGGCTGACAGACAAACTTCTGTAAGCTTCTGCTTGAAGCCTCTGGGCAAGATGGTATCGACTTGCAAGGTGGTCCAGTGTGCTCCGTTTCGTGCCAAGGAGTTTCCGCTGGAGCTCGTCTTGAAGTAGAACAGATCTTACTTGAACCTTTCCAGTCAGCAGTTTAGTCTTTTGTTAAGGGTGCGTCAGTGGCTAATTTGCTGGCTGCAGAAGAACAATCTCTACAAGGGTCAACCATCCTCAATCTGGGATTGGACCTTGGTGACAACAGACGCCAGCGTTCGGGGTTGGGTAGCTGTATGTCTTGACGCCAATGGTCTGTACACCCTGACTTGCTCCTTCTCCTAAAGTTCAGTTTTCAGGCACTTTTGGTCATCCTTCAAAGAAGATACCTGGCTCTGATGTACAGATGTTCTTACAGGTGTTAGGCTGCTGGCCCTGATCACCAACCCACAGAACTAGATGACGGAGATCTTCGCCTATAGCAGCCGCCTTTCCCTTAGAGTAATATAAAACAATTCTGGCACAAAGTAAGGTAACCAAGAGAAGAAAGGCATTGAATAAAATGAAAGTTATGTTTATAAACATATGTACATAGGAAATCAGTGCACTGAAATATAATTAAAATTGCCACTAATCAGTGTATACAAATAGACAATGGTTAATCAATAACCGTTATGTAACATACGTCTTGCTATTGCAGGTACGTATGCAAAATATATATAATGTTGCAAGACCCAAATGGGAATGAAAGAGTTATGTGATCTCAACAGGGATAGCTACTAATAGCCTGTAGATACATACAGTTGCAATGTTTCTTGGTAGAAGTCCCGTGAAAAACACAAACTCTCTATGGTAAGGTGATAACTCTGTTGGACTCACAACCGTTCGTTCACTCTTCGTGCATCCAAAAGATAAGTTGTAAATCTCATGCTTGAAGTTATGTTTCCTGAAGACTGATAATTTTTCAATAGATCCAGTCTTTCGGAATTTGGTATCCGCGCGGGTGATTGTCCGTCACACTCCTGCGTCTATTGCCTAATCACTTCTGCGCCTTTCCCTTAGAGCTTGATGCGCTCACCGGTACTCGGATGTCCCCAGGACTTAGCTCCAAGTGTAGTGTGGGTTGGTAATGCTGGACCTCAGCGGCGGGCCAGGAGACTGGTAGAAGACAGTGGGTAGTCGAACGATAGCCAAGGTCAAGGGCCACAGGCAAGCAGGGTAATAATCGATGAACACGCCAGAAGTCGGGGTCACAGGCACGATAGCGAGGTCCAAGGTACAGGCTGAAGGGTCACTGGCAAACAGGCAGAGTCTAAAGTCCAGGCAGGGGGTCATACACAAGAAATCAATCCTACAGGTTTCCACCAACACAATACAGGAGCAGGTTAGCTGACAGGCAAACTGGACGCTATAACCGGCAGGGAGGCTAAGCCCTCCCTGCCTAATATACTAAGGCGCTGTTTAGACTGTTGCCTTGGCCGGAAGTGACGCCCCGGTCGTCATGGAGATGGCCGGGACGTCAGGGAGAAGTAGAGAGTGGCGGCGGTGTCCGCGGCTGCCGCGGCTCCTGACAACAGGTTGTGCTTCATGTACAACCTCTGTATGTTCCTCCAGTGGCTCCGTGGGATGTAAACCTAGTGTTGAACGCTTTGCAGCATTCCCATTTAGAACCCTTGGACTCTCTGGATTTGAAGTTCCTTACCTGGAAGACTTTCTTCCTTTTGCCCATTTCTACATCTAGGGGAGTTTCAGGTTTTGCAGCCTTGTCCTGAAAGTCTCCTCTGGTTTTCCATGAAGATTGGGTGATTACATCTGAGGACAGGAGCGCTCATTATTTGGATGTGGTCATAGCTTTGCACATTTATGTACATAGGACTCAAGACAGGACTGAGGATCTTTTTAGTTTCCTATGATTTGTACAAGAGGGCTGGCAGCCTGTAAGGTTACAGTTGCTGGATGGATTACGGCTGTGATCCGTCAGGCTTATTGCGTAGCAGGACACCCCGTTCCCCTGAATCTTTGTGTGCACTCCAGCAGGTCGGTAAATGCTTCCTGGGCGGCACGGCATGGTGCCTCGATGAGCAGCTGAGTTGGAGGGCTACCTGGTCCTCTGTTCACACTTTTACCCAATTTACTAGTTTGATGTGTTTGCATCTGGGAACGCCAGTTTGGGAGGAAGGTGCTTTGCGCTGATACTTCTGAGTATTCACACCCGTGATGGTGACTTTGGACGTCCTCAATGGATGCTGAGAAAATTGTATTTTATACTTACTTTAAATCTCTTCTCTTAGTACATTGGGGGACACCGGGGCACCCCCCTTGACACTGCAGGTTCCCCTTTGTGTGACATGTCTGGTTTGGGAGGATGTTGTTCCCTTCTTTCTGTTCGTTGCTCTATTTTGTCCTTTTTTGTGGGGTTGGTTAACCATAAACTGAAGGTCTAACCGTAGATGGGGAGGAGCTACGGTGAACTTCTAAGACGTTGTAAGTGCCTGCACGACTGGTCCCTACACTATACCCTAATTGCCGAAAAGGATTTAACCCAAAAATCCTATGAACCGCTGATTCCTCAAGTCCGTCCCACCTACTTATAGGACTGCCTGAGCCTAGGTGATGGGGAACTGCAGGCACTGACTCAAAGGGGTCGTTCCTGGGCATGAGTGTTAGGAAAGCCCACTGACACTTGGCATAACCTGTTGGTATGGTGGTCTCTATGATGAGGGGATCCAAGCTGCACATTTGTTGGGTTCCGCTGCAGAGTTGTGGGAAGTGGAGGCTCCGCAGCCACATAATAGGGGCTCACTGTTCAGGATCCGTTTCTAAGGAGGCAATTCTGGTGGGGGAGAGTTGGCTGAGTCTTTATTCGATGCACTGTTAACTCATATGTCCTTTCACCGGGAAAACAGAGTAGCAAGTACTCGTCGCTGGCCCCAGCGGTGTCATTCTTTGTGTTTAAAACGTCGCAATATTTAATGGAACTGTTTCAATCTAATGCTTTGGGCGTTTTTCCCTTTAGGATGAAGGTTTTTAACGATATTGTCACGCACATACAAATGTGCGACTGATGTTAATTTTACAGTTTTCATAACATTTAGGTTTAAATAAGCTTAGATGGTGAGATATCATATCCGCAGACACTGTCACAGCAATAAATGTGTGTATATATGTATGTGTAATATACAGCTTACACTAACTGTTCTATACCAAGCAGTGACATCACAGAGGCTGGTTATGATGTAGGCAGTCACATGATCAGCCTGGTCAGCTATTACACCACAGTCTGCCACCACTGATATTAAGGATTCCTCATCCCCTTTATAGGGGAACAATGGCTGCTCCATAGACTACAATCTTGGCTCCAAAGTATTTATGATTTTGTGACCTAGAAGCTGCCCGTGTTTAAATCACATTTCAGCTTTCCAGCTCTGTCGGCAGTAGGATAAACATTTGTAGACATATATACATCCAATCTCAAGGAATGGACATATAAATTTATTCAGGATTTCTTAACACTGAACAACACAAAATACTCTGTAATCCCAAATGAACTAATGTAAATCTAAAGCTTTTCCCTCTGTAATCATTTTCTTATATTAGTATTATTATTTGTAATTAATTATTCACCTTTTTTTCTCAAATGTGTTCAGTGGTCTCTTATTTAATCCACGGGCGTCACCTGTGTAGAATGGATGTCTGACTGTATTTCACCATAAATACACTTGTCTGTGCGAGGTCTCACTGACAGGGCCTGATTAAGGGTTCTGGCCGCCCTAGGCTAATACGGCCGCAGCGCCCCCCCCCCCCTCCTCCGAATATATAGGTGTATAGGAACACTCCTGAATATGAATGTCCAGGTGTATTCTCCAGCATTCAAATTTAGACAGATTGTGCCATTGTCTCTTACCTGTTCTTGCTCTTCTCTCTTGCAACTTTGTTATCCTCTCGTTGGCTTCTGGAAAGTTGGCGTCCTGTTTTGAAAATGCAAAAATGTATTATAATGCAAACCCTGAATGATTAGGCCCTTTAGTTAAAACAAAACACTCCATTATGGCCAGCTAAATGTACCCCATTGGACAGGCATATATAAGCAATATCTGAATATTTGTTGTCAATCAAATACAAACCTCTACCAGCCCCATCTCACTAATATTTAGTATTCTAGTGATTGCTGAGACCACCCATGTGACCACCACACAATCATGAGATTCTGCCCCCCAAAGCTGCTCTATTTTTTAAATACCCCCTGCAGCCATTTTCCTTAACCACAACCCCCCCCCCCCACAGCCATTTTCCTTAACCCCTGCTGCAGCCATTTTCTTTACCTCCCATCCTGCATCCATCCCCCTTGCAGCTATTTTCCTTACCTCCACTCTGTAGCTATCCCCCCCCGTCACATCAAAACTCCCCCAGTCACATATATCAGCCCCCCTCCTCTGCCCTCCTTCATACATATCAACCTCTCTCCCTACCTATAGATTTTCATGGCAGCACCCCCCCTCCCACCCTATAGATTTGTATGACAGTCCCCCTCTCCCTCCCTATACATATGCATGACTGTTCCCCCTCTCCCTCCCTATAGATATGCAGGGTAGTTACCCCCCCCCTCCCTATAGATATGCAGGGTAGTTACCCCCCCCCTCTATAGATATGCAGTGTAGTTCCCCCCCTCCCTATAGATATGAAGGGTAGTTCCCCCCCTCCCTATAGATATGCAGGGTAGTTTCCCCCCCCCCTTCCTATAGATATGCAGGGCAGTTCCCCCTCCCTATAGATATGCAGGGCAGTTCTCCCCCTCCCTATAGATATGCAGGGCAGTTCCCCCCCTCCCTATAGATATGCAGGGCAGTTCCCCCCTCCCTATAGATATGCAGGGCAGTTCCCCCCCCTCCCTATAGATATGCAGGGCAGTTCCCCCCCCCCTCCCTATAGATATGCAGGGCAGTTCCCCCCCTCCCTATAGATATGCAGGGCAGTTCCCCCCCTCCCTATAGATATGAAGGGCAGTTCCCCCCCCTCCCTATAGATATGCAGGGCAGTTCCCCCCCCTCCCTATAGATATGCAGGGCAGTTCCCCCCCTCCCTATAGATATGCAGGACAGTTCCCCCCTCCCTATAGATATGCAGGGCAGTTCCCCCCCCCTCCCTATAGATATGCAGGGCAGTTCCCCCCCCTCCCTATAGATATGCAGGACAGTTCCCCCCCCTCCCTATAGATATGCAGGGCAGTTCCCCCCCTCCCTATAGATATGAAGGGCAGTCCCCCCCCTCCCTATAGATATGCAGGGCAGTTCCCCCCCCTCCCTATAGATATGCAGGGCAGTCCCCCCCCTCCCTATAGATATGCAGGGCAGTTCCCCCCCCTCCCTATAGATATGCAGGGCAGTTCCCCCCCTCCCTATAGCTATGCAGGGCAGTTCCCCCCCCTCCCTATAGATATGCAGGGCAGTTCCCCCCCTCCCTATAGATATGAAGGGCAGTTCCCCCCCCCTCCCTATAGATATGCAGGGCAGTTCCCCCCCCTCCCTATAGATATGCAGGGCAGTTCCCCCCCCCCCTCCCTATAGATATGCAGGGCAGTTCCCCCCTCCCTATAGATATGCAGGGCAGTTCTCCCCCTCCCTATAGATATGCAGGGCAGTTCCCCCCCTCCCTATAGATATGCAGGGCAGTTCCCCCCCCTCCCTATAGATATGCAGGGCAGTTCCCCCCCTCCCTATAGATATGCAGGACAGTTCCCCCCCTCCCTATAGATATGCAGGGCAGTTCCCCCCCTCCCTATAGATATGAAGGGCAGTCCCCCCCTCCCTATAGATATGCAGGGCAGTTCCCCCCCTCCCTATAGATATGCAGGGCAGTCCCCCCCCCTCCCTATAGATATGCAGGGCAGTTCCCCCCCTCCCTATAGATATGCAGGGCAGTTCCCCCCCTCCCTATAGATATGCAGGACAGTTCCCCCCCTCCCTATAGATATGCAGGGCAGTTCCCCCCCCTCCCTATAGATATGAAGGGCAGTTCCCCCCCTCCCTATAGATATGCAGGGCAGTTCCCCCCCTCCCTATAGATATGCAGGGCAGTTCCCCCCCTCCCTATAGATATGCAGGGCAGTTCCCCCTCCCTATAGATATGCAGGGCAGTTCTCCCCCTCCCTATAGATATGCAGGGCAGTTCCCCCCTCCCTATAGATATGCAGGGCAGTTCCCCCCCCTCCCTATAGATATGCAGGGCAGTTCCCCCCCCTCCCTATAGATATGCAGGGCAGTTCCCCCCCCCTCCCTATAGATATGCAGGGCAGTTCCCCCCCCCTCCCTATAGATATGCAGGGCAGTTCCCCCCCCCTCCCTATAGATATGCAGGGCAGTTCCCCTCCTCCCTATAGATATGCAGGACAGTTCCCCCCCTCCCTATAGATATGCAGGGCAGTTCCCCCCCTCCCTATAGATATGAAGGGCAGTACCCCCCCCCTCCCTATAGATATGCAGGGCAGTTCCCCCCCCCTCCCTATAGATATGCAGGGCAGTCCCCCCCCCTCCCTATAGATATGCAGGGCAGTTCCCCCCCTCCCTATAGATATGCAGGGCAGTTCCCCCCTTCCCTATAGATATGCAGGGCAGTTCCCCCCCCTCCCTATAGATATGCAGGGCAGTTCCCCCCCCCTATAGATATGAAGGGCAGTTCCCCCCCCTCCCTATAGATATGCAGGGCAGTTCCCCCCCTCCCTATAGATATGCAGGGCAGTTCCCCCCCCTCCCTATAGATATGCAGGGCAGTTCCCCCCCTCCCTATAGATATGCAGGGCAGTTCCCCCCCCCTCCCTATAGATATGAAGGGCAGTTCCCCCCCGTCCCTATAGATATGCCGGGCAGTTCCTCCCCCTCCCTATAGATATGCAGGGCAGTTCCCCCCCCCTCCCTATAGATATGCAGGGCAGTTCCCCCCCCTCCCTATAGATATGCAGGGCAGTTCCCCCCCCCTCCCTATAGATATGCAGGGCAGTTCCCCCCCCCTCCCTATAGATATGCAGGGCAGTTCCCCCCCCCTCCCTATAGATATGAAGGGCAGTTCCCCCCCCTCCCTATAGATATGCAGGGCAGTTCCCCCCCCCTCCCTATAGATATGCAGGGCAGTTCCCCCCCCTCCCTATAGATATGAAGGGCAGTTCCCCCCCCTCCCTATAGATATGAAGGGCAGTTCCCCCCCCTCCCTATAGATATGCCGGGCAGTTCCTCCCCCTCCCTATAGATATGCAGGGCAGTTCCCCCCACTCCCTATAGATATGCAGGGCAGTTCCCCCCCTCCCTATAGATATGCAGGGCAGTTCCCCCCCTCCCTATAGATATGCAGGGCAGTTCCCCCCCCCCTCCCTATAGATATGCAGGGCAGTTCCCCCCCCCTCCCTATAGATATGAAGGGCAGTTCCCCCCCCCTCCCTATAGATATGCAGGGCAGTTCCCCCCCTCCCTATAGATATGCAGGGCAGTTCCCCCCCCCCTCCCTATAGATATGCAGGGCAGTTCCCCCCCCTCCCTATAGATATGAAGGGCAGTTCCCCCCCCTCCCTATAGATATGCAGGGCAGTTCCCCCCCCCTCCCTATAGATATGCAGGGCAGTTCCCCCCTCCCTATAGATATGCAGGACAGTTCCCCCCCTCCCTATAGATATGCAGGGCAGTTCCCCCCCCCCCTCCCTATAGATATGAAGGGCAGTCCCCCCCCCCTCCCTATAGATATGCAGGGCAGTTCCCCCCCTCCCTATAGATATGCAGGGCAGTTCCCCCCCTCCCTATAGATATGCAGGGCAGTTCCCCCCCTCCCTATAGATATGCAGGGCAGTTCCCCCCCCTCCCTATAGATATGCAGGGCAGTTCCCCCCCTCCCTATAGATATGAAGGGCAGTTCCCCCCCTCCCTATAGATATGCAGGGCAGTTCCCCCCCCCTCCCTATAGATATGCAGGGCAGTCCCCCCCCTCCCTATAGATATGCAGGGCAGTTCCCCCTCCTTATAGATATGCAGGGCAGTTCCCCCCCCTCCCTATAGATATGCAGGGCAGTTCCCCCCCCCCTCCCTATAGATATGCAGGGCAGTTCCCCCCCCTCCCTATAGATATGCAGGGCAGTTCCCCCCCCTCCCTATAGATATGCAGGGCAGTTCCCCCCCCTCCCTATAGATATGCAGGGCAGTTCCCCCCCCCTCCCTATAGATATGAAGGGCAGTCCCCCCCCCCTCCCTATAGATATGCAGGGCAGTTCCCCCCCTCCCTATAGATATGCAGGGCAGTTCCCCCCCTCCCTATAGATATGCAGGGCAGTTCCCCCCCTCCCTATAGATATGCAGGGCAGTTCCCCCCTCCCTATAGATATGCAGGGCAGTTCCCCCTCTCCCTATAGATATGAAGGGCAGTTCCCCCCCTCCCTATAGATATGCAGGGCAGTTCCCCCCCCTCCCTATAGATATGCAGGGCAGTCCCCCCCTCCCTATAGATATGCAGGGCAGTTCCCCCCCCCTCCCTATAGATATGCAGGGCAGTTCCCCCCCTCCCTATAGATATGAAGGGCAGTTCCCCCCCCTCCCTATAGATATGCAGGGCAGTTCCCCCCCCCTCCTTATAGATATGCAGGGCAGTTCCCCCTCCTTATAGATATGCAGGGCAGTTCCCCCCCCTCCCTATAGATATGCAGGGCAGTTCCCCCCCCTCCCTATAGATATGCAGGGCAGTTCCCCCCCCTCCCTATAGATATGCAGGGCAGTTCCCCCCCCCTCCCTATAGATATGCAGGGCAGTTCCCCCCCCCCTATAGATATGCAGGGCAATTCCCCCCCCCCTCCCTATAGATATGCAGGGCAGTTCCCCCTCCTTATAGATATGCAGGGCAGTTCCCCCCCCCCTCCCTATAGATATGCAGGGCAGTTCCCCCCCCCCTCCCTATAGATATGCAGGGCAGTTCCCCCCCCTCCCTATAGATATGCAGGGCAGTTCCCCCCCCCTCCCTATAGATATGCAGGGCAGTCCCCCCCCCTCCCTATAGATATGCAGGGCAGTTCCCCCCCCCTATAGATATGCAGGGCAATTCCCCCCCCTCCTTATAGATATGCAGGGCAGTCCCCCCCCCCCCTCCCTATAGTTATGCAGGGCAGTTCTCCCCCCCTCCCTATAGATATGCAGGGCAGTTCCCCCCCCCTCCCTATAGATATGCAGGGCAGTTCCCCCCCCCTCCCTATAGATATGCAGAGCAGTTCCCCCCCCTCCCTATAGATATGCAGAGCAATTCCCCCCCCCCTCCCTATAGATATGCAGGGCAGTTCCCCCCCCCTCCCTATAGATATGCAGGGCAGGTGCCCCCCCCCCTATAGATATGCAGGGCAATTCCCCCCCCCTCCCTATAGATATGCAGGGCAGTTCCCCCCCCCTCCCTATAGATATGCAGGGCAGTTCCCCCCCTCCCTATAGATATGCAGGGCAGTTCCCCCCCCCTCCCTATAGATATGCAGGGCAGTACCCCCCCCTCCCTATAGATATGCAGGGCAGTTCCCCCCCCTCCCTATAGATATGCAGGGCAATTCCCCCCCCCCCCTCCCTATAGATATGCAGGGCAGTTCCCCCCCCTCCCTATAGATATGCAGGGCAGTTCCCCCCCCCCTCCCTATAGATATGCAGGACAATTCCCCACCCCCTCCCTATAGATATGCAGGGCAGTTCCCCCCCCCCTCCCTATAGATATGCAGGGCAGTTCCCCCCCTCCCTATAGATATGCAGGGCAGTTCCCCCCCCCCCTCCCTATAGATATGCAGGGCAGTTCCCCCCCCCTCCCTATAGATATGCAGGGCAGTTCCCCCCTTCACTTACCTGTAGTTGTGCCAGCGTCGCTCCTCTCCTCAGATCAGCAGATAGGAAGTGAAGACGTCCTGCTTCCTGTCTGCTGCACAGCAACAGGCAGCCTGGCGATTGGCTGTGTGTTGCTGACCACCAATGCTTTTGATCGTCGAACCCTCCACCCCCCAGCGGCGACCCCCAGTGGCGACCCCCCCCCCTTCCCCACCCCGAAAAAAAATATGAATGAAGAAAAAAAAATAAAAAATAAAAAAAATAATAAATTATTTTTTAAAAAAAATAAAAAAATACCCACAGTGCCGCGCCCCCCGGGACCCAGCGGCCCAGGCTGCAGCCTGGTCAGCCTAGTGGTTGATCAGGCCCTGCCCACCGAGGGTGTATTTACATAAGAGATTCCTCAAGGGAATCTGAGAGGCGATTAAACATAGCACCAACTAGAGAATATATAAGAACATTCCAAAGACTGTTTATATTCAAATATATTCAACATAGAGAAATCCTGGAGGAAAACCTGAAAAATCCCCAATAAATACATTTTGCATGTGAAAAATGCCAGATGGGTGGCAGTGGGTGAGAACTTGTTATAGCCGCTGTAAGACCCTGATTCAGACCGACTGGTTGAGGATAAGGGGGCTGGATGTTTCCTGATACGTTCCCGTAATAGAAAGGGAAAACACTTTGCTGGTTGAGTAGATGTTTAGCACTGGTTTGAGAGTCACAGGACAAACACAACAATTTAAGAAGCTCGCTTGATGCATCCCACAGTCTGTCTGCACGGTCCATCCATGGTCACACCTGAGGGGGAGATACCGCCGAAACTAGAAGTGCACCTCGGTGTGTGGAGCACAAGTGTAACCGTCCCGTCATATCCAACCATCCTAGAACGACCACTTCATGAAATGTTTCTGTCGTTCTCGTAAGGAACAGTTGGTTTTGCCACATTTATGTATTAAATTATTCATGAGAGTAACGGGACATCGGCTGCCTATATCCTTGAAGAGATAAAACAGCATTGTTCCATCAAACATGTTCCCTACCTGACCGTGCTCCATCCTACCTGTCCTGACCATGCTCCATCCTACCTGTCCTGGCCGTGCTCCATCCTACCTGTCCTGGCCGTGCTCCATCCTACCTGTCCTGGCCGTGCTCCATCCTACCTGTCCTGACCGACGTGACCGTGCTCCATCCTACCTGTCCTGACCATGCTCCATCCTACCTGTCCTGGCCGTGCTCCATCCTACCTGTCCTGGCCGTGCTCCATCCTACCTGTCCTGACCGTGCTCCATCCTACCTGTCCTGACCGTGCTCCATCCTACCTGTCCTGGCCGTGCTCCATCCTACCTGTCCTGACCGTGATCCATCCTACCTGTCCTGGCCGTGCTCCATCCTACCTGTCCTGACCGTGCTCCATCCTACCTGTCCTCGCCGTGCTCCATCCCACCTGTCCTCGCCGTGCTCCATCCTACCTGTCTTGACCGTGCTCCATCCTACCTGTCCTGACCGTGCTCCATCCTACCTGTCCTGGCCGTGCTCCATCCTACCTGTCCTGACCGTGCTCCATCCTACCTGTCTTCGCCGTGCTCCACCCTACCTGTCCTCGCCGTGCTCCACCCTACCTGTCCTCATCGTGCTCCACCCTACCTGTGCTCACCGTGCTCCATCCTACAAGTGCTCACCATTATCCATCCTACCTGTCCTCGCTGTGCTCCATCCTACCTGTCCTCGCTGTGCTCCATCCTACCTGTCCTCGCTGTGCTCCATCCTACCTGTCCTCGCATTGCTCCACCCTACCTGTCCTGACCATGCTCCACCCTACCTGTCATGACCGTGCTCCATCCTACCTGTCCTCGCCGTGCTCCATCCTACCTGTCCTGACCAGGCTTCATCCTACCTGTCTTCGCCGTACTCCATCCTACCTGTCCTGACCGTGCTCCATCCTACCTGTCTTCGCCGTACTCCATCCTACCTGTCTTCGCCGTACTCCATCCTACCTGTCCTCGCCGTGCTCCATCCTACCTGTCATGACCGTGCTCCATCTTACCTGTCCTCACCGTGCTACACCCTACCTGTGCTCACCGTGCTCCATCCTACCTGTCATGACCGTGCTCCATCCTACCTGTCCTCGCAGTGCTCCATCCTACCTGTCCTGACCGTGCTCCATCCTACCTGTCCTCACCAGTCTCATAACATCTCACAATGCTTTCTGTGCTCTTCCTAAAACCTATCACAGTCTCATTACTCATAACATAGTCATAACCTACAGTTTAAATGCCAAACAAATCAGCATCATGCACTTGAGTGGGAGAGGAATCAGTAGCAGAAAGAAAGAAGTAATAATACCACTGTATAGGTCATTGGTACAGCCTCATCTAGAATACTGTGTTCAGTTCTGGAGGCCATATCTCCAGAAGGATACAAATACATTACAGACTGTACAAAGTAGTTCAACTAAAATGGTGCATGGCCTACAGCACAAAACTTACCTGGAAAGATTAAAATGTATAGTTTGGAGCAGAGAAGAGAACGGGGGACATGATAAAAACTTTCATATATATCAAGGGTTATAACAAGGTACAGAAGGGAAACATTCTACAAAGGGAGAGAAGTTTTAGAACACAAGGACATGTACTGACACTGGGGGAAGGAGGTAGTGTATAAGTGGGATAGCCTCCTATCAGAGGTGGCAGCACGGTGGCTCAGTGGTTAGCACTTCTGTTTTACAGCACTGGGGTCATGAGTTCAATTCCTGACCATGGCCTTATCTGTGAGGAGTTTGTATGTTCTCCTCGTGTTTGCATTGGTTTCCTCCAGGTGCTCCGGTTTCCTCCCACACACCAAAAACATACTGATAGGTTAATTGTCTGCTAACAAAATTGACCCGCGTCTGTGTGTTAGGGAATTTAGACTGTAAGCCCCAATGGGGCAGGGACTGATGTGAGTTCTCTCTACAGCACCGCAGAATTAGTGGTGCTATATAAATCAATGGTGATGATGATACAGTAGAGCAATACAAACATGCTTGGGATAGACAAGGATAATCTTATAAAGAACTAAGGATCAAATGTTTATAAACTATGATTCTGTTCTGCTCTGAAGCATCTCCTACTTACCTTGAGATTAATAGCTTGTGAGCAGAAACCTCTTCCATGTTGTCTCTCCTGTTCGGTCGTACTTGTGTCTCATTGTAAAGCACTTCGCAGTATTGTCGCTATACAAAAAAAAATGGTTTCTCTTTCTTGCACCTCCTGCGAGATGGAATGGACAGAGCAAGGTTTTTTGGTAGATTTAACCGACTGGTTGTTTAAAGCAGCTTGTAGCGTCTCCGGTGACCTGGTATGGTAGTATCCATGTATCTGATAACGGATCACCAGCAATCAATGTGGATGTGTAACAGAGGCGGAGAGAGAGAATCTGGGGAGTACAGTGGTTATAGATCCTTCCCATGGATAGACCACAAAACGCATGAAATGCGGAAACAGAACACCTGCCACTGGAAAATGATCTGTAACAATAGTATAGAACAGAGGTGTCCAAACTCAGTCCTCGAGGCCTACCAACAGTTCATGAAGCCCTTGAGGACTGATTTCGGACACCTCTGGTATAGAAGGAAGTTGTAAAATGGGAAAAAAAATCTACAGGAGAAAACCTTGTGGTAGACAAATGTTTCATATCAAACTGGTCTTCATTAAGGTATAACGTGAGATTCATCTTGTAAAAGTAATAGATAATCAAAGTGAGGTATGAAACCCTGTACGTACCTTGGCGTATATAATAGGTGTATTGTTAAATTCTTTATAACTGAAAGTGTATATAAAATAAGCCAATACAATAAGGACATATAAATTAATCCCACGTCTAACACCATCTGTACATCTCCATTGCAACTTAATCCAGAGAGACAGAACAATGTCAGATGTCCGATGCCAGAGAAGACATAATATAGGCTGTGTAAAATGTTAAATATCTGTTCAGCATAAATAATGTTATTTCTCATGTGTTTCTGTGCATTACATACTGAGGATTATTTCACATTCAATTATACATATTAACAACAAAGGTGAACTTTCGCCAATAGTTATTAATTATCTAAAGGTCGTTAAAGAGTAAATCTTCATATGTTAAAGAGTAAATCTTCATTATGTAGAACATACAGTCCAGGCAATGTTCATTCCTCTAGTACTGAAGAATTTTAGACTGTAAGCCCCAATGGGGCAGGGGATGATGTTAATGAGTTCTCTGTACAGCGCTGCGCAATCAGTGGCGCCATATAAATAAATTGTGATGATGGTGAAGACCCCGACCCCTTTACATCGGCAGCTAGCCAAGACCCTGCTGTACTTTCACAATACAGGCTTTATAGCATTATGGCCAGACAACTAATCACTTAAACTAATGACTACGTCTTTCTTATTCACTCCTCCTGTTTTATACGGCTTTCCAAATGTGCTCTCAAGAGCAACACGGAGTGGCAGATACTAGGAACAGGCAACCAACTATAAACTATCAACAGTGTCACCTCAGACCAGGCACTGGAAGAGATCGTGGTTACCAAGCCAAACATAAGCCTATCCAGTGTGAAGCCTCTCATTCAGTGGTAAACTCCCGATTCTCCTTTGATTCTGCCCACTAAGTCGTCATAGTCCAGATTTATAGCAAAGAACCTGGAAAATGGACACCAAGGTCGGAGACGTCTCATTAAAGAGCTGAGCGATGAGAAGTGACTGAATACTGGGCAGTACTTATAAGACTAGGGGGGTTTTGAGCTTTGTCTGCTGTGCTGTTCTGCTTTTAAATAATTTAAATACATTTTTTTATTGTATGTTAATTATATGTTTAGTAACGATATTACTGGTATGGCATAGTGTATTGTCCTGGGCAAAGATGATCAATATCCAGATAAAGATGGAATTTGTGCTGAACAACATAATATCCTGCAATCACTGTTGGTGTTTATGAACAGTTTATTCACACATTTAGTTATTTTATGACAAAACTTAGGACGCTGGTTGAAAGAGTCAAAGTTCAGAATTAACTAGAACAATGGATCTCGGAGATGATCGAGCATAAATCACATTTAAAACCTCTAAGAAGTTCAAACAAAATAATTGAGCTGTTGCTTTTAGTGCTGACCAAATAACCCCCCAACTAGTGGCTAGCTTGTGTCCAGATAATGCTTATTATGTATCATTCTCTCTGACTTTCACAAGTTTGGAGCCTCTTCATATTTGGAGGTTCAGAGTCCAAGAAAATGTTTGTTAGAAGACCTCGGCTTTGGTCAACTCTTCATGGTCGTTGTTCTATTATGGTGGTGGTAAGACTGTGACGTTCATGGTGACTGTGGCGGGTTTAGCTACCAATCCTGGGCATGGAACGAGAAAGAGATCTCACATCAGATCCTGTGGATAAGAATTGGAGAACGAAGACTTTTGTGTGGAGATAGACTACCCCATAACTTCTCTGCCAAAAGGTGATATTCAGAGAAGATGTTGGCTGGGCGGCAACCTGTCATGAAAGAAATATATGTACATAAGTAAACACGAAACACATTGAGTGTACAACTGAGAAAGATATTTTCTTTAGCTCTTTACAAATGAAATGCTCAGTCCTACTTCTCTACACTCAGCTGCTACCTCATGAACGTTCTCCTGTGGTTAACTCCACACCAGGTCTTGTGAAGAAGCTGTATGTAGCTGGGAAAAACAAGCTAAATGTTTCATGATATCTGCTGCAAGGTGTACAGAATTAGCCTACGTTTGGTCATGAATCACGTGGATGTACAGATGCTGCGATTAATGAGCCATTTGTCTCTACAGCCCAAATTATAGTAAGTTATAGTTTCCATCTTTCTACAATTCAGTCAAATAAGTAACACTAGTTAATTTAAAACAATTAAGCAACCAGTTTATCTGAGTCTAAAACAGGATCTAACTAGTAGTGAAAACAAAATAGGAAGTGAGATTGAAAGAACTGGTTGTTTGTTTGGTGGAGTCTGTCGGAAAGTCTTGAAATTATGTGTTATCAGTTTGTGTATCTCATACTATATCTCACTATGTTAAATGCATAAAGGACTGACACAAAGCTTCTGCTTTACTGATGACCTAGTAGTAGAGGAACTGATTGGTCCTACCTCAAAACAAAAAGGAGCAGGCAAAATGAGATTAGTGATGATGGTTGTCGTCATCTCAGTAGGGGAGACAAATGATGATGATGGTCATTTGGGTTGAAGGGTTTCACAATAAAAGTCATTGCTCCTGGACAAGTCTTGTAGATTCTGCACCCAGAGAACACAACTATTTTCTGCCATAGAAATGTAGGCCTCTGTAGTTTGCATTTTTTGAGAACTGGATAAGGATGTACAGAGCCGAGGTCAGGACCGCAAGACAAGAGTTTCCTAGGAACACTCTTGTAGCACTCCGTGTCTTACAAAAGATATACTGTTAAATTCTTTATAACTGAAAGTATAAAAAGCACACAAGTATTCACTCAATGATCTTCCATGCAGATCCACCAAACGTCTACTATAACTCCATAGCGTCAAACATTCGGCAGTCTTTTGACCTTTAAAGTACCGAGCACATTACACGTAACAAACTGAAACTAGGACTATTTGTCTTCAGTGATTAAAACTATACTCTCTTATATTTATGAGGTGTGACGGTGTCATGGTCTCGTGGATTTACTACAGAGAACTCATAAAATATTGGTCATTTCTTGGTCCACTCCCTGATTCATCTGCAACTCCATAGTCTTTGGCATTGTTTCATGTTTTCATTCAATGTGGCTAAAAGGAATCTCTAGTTACTAACAGAAGAGAAACATAGGCTGTATATTTCTCCTAATGACACCAGGGCCTTTGAGCAATGTCCACAGCCCATCAGAAGTTCTGCAGCCTGCCTCCTATATGGGTCCTCTGGTGAGTCTTCAGATGATGGGACTGGACAAAGCTTTTTGAGCACTGTGTGCACTTGTACGGCCGCTCTCCAGTGTGAATTCGCTGATGGACTTTCAGGATTGAGTTTTTGATGAACTTTTTCCCGCATACCATGCACTGGTATGGCTTTTCTCCTGTATGGACCCTCTGGTGAACCATCAGCTCGTAGGGCTGCCTGAACGTCTTTACACAGTGACGGCAGTGGTACGGCCTCCCGCCCGTGTGACCGATCTGGTGCCGGAGGAACCGGGACAGGTCTGAGAAGGTTTTAGCGCACTCGTTACACTGGTACGGCCTGTCTCTTCTGTGCTGGGGCAAGGGCGAGAGGACGCCCACGCGATTGTGCCATCCGCTCCATCGATAGAATGAGCCATTTAGGAAGCACTCCGAGCCAGGCGACTCTTCCAGCTCTGACATATCCTGTCTGTTCTCTGTGAAGGAACATCGATTAATGTCTTTGTTTTATGCTTTATAATTAGGCATGGTTTGTTATTTACTGACATACATTGTACAAGCTCTTATCCTAGCATGTCCCTCTTCTATAGACCTGTCCTCCTTTCATGCATTAAACCTCCCCTCTGGCAACGATATAATAAAAAGAGGTGCAGAATATAGTCAGTGAAACGGAGACGCGGATCATCTACACCGCAGACAGGCAACATGCGGCTCTCCACTTCCAGCATGGTCTGACAGCACTTGCTGAGACAGTTCTACAGCAGCTAAAGACTCAACTCAAGTGACTTATATTCAATCTATTGGGTATATGAGCATTGAGCAGTTACATACTGCTGAACATGAACGTCAAACTCATTGACAAATACTCTGTCACGTAAAAGTTCAACTTTACTCTATTAAACTAAGGCAAATTTACCAAGATGTCCAGGACACTCTGAAAAGGCGGGGGGTGGGGGAGAGCCATCTTCTATACTACAACCAATGGCCAGCTCTGTCTGACAATCAGATTTTATAAAAGAGGGTTGACTCCCCCTTCCTCTGCTGGCCTCACTACCCCATAGAGACAGGTATCTGTGTGATAAAGTCATTCCAGTAGTGACTCTACGTCCTCTGAGCCTGGTGGTCTACAGCTTCCTGCTCCTTCCGTGCAGTTGGATAACTGAAGTGTACAATGATAATAAGGAGCAATCCACTGATAAACATAAAGACTCATTACTGACTTCCTAAAGACTCACTGGTCACCTTGGTTGTAACGTTCCGTCGTCTCTCTGTCTCCAGACGTTCCGTTCATCCACATTTCCGTCATCTCTTCAATCCTGAGGTCTGAGTTACTGTCTGGTGAGCAGACGGAGAAGAAGATGATTAAACTTCAGCGAAGATCTGTGATCTATTACTCACAGATAATACACAGATTATACACAGACATTACACAGACAATACACAGACATTACACAGACATTATCCGCAGACATTACACAGACATTATACAGACATTGCACAGACGTTACGCAGACATTACACAGACAAAACACAGACATTACACTGGTAATACAGACAATACGCAGCCATTACACAGATATTACGCAGACGTTACGCAGACATTACACAGATATTACACAGACGTTATGCAGACATTACGCAGACATTATGCAGACATTACATTGATAATACAGACAATACGCAGCCATTACACAGACATTACGCAGACATTACGCAGACATTACGAAGACAAAATGCAGACATTACACTGATAATACAGACAATACGCAGCCATTACGCAGATATTACGCAGATATTACACAGACATTACGCAGACATTACGCAGACGTTACACAGACGTTACACAGACATTACGCAGACGTTATGCAGACGTTACGCAGACGTTACGCAGACAATACACAGACATTACACAGACATTACACAGATAATACAGACAATACGCAGATATTACACAGACATTATACAGACATTACGCAGACATTACACAGACGTTACGCAGACATTACGCAGACGTTACGCAGACGTTACGCAGACGTTACGCAGACGTTACGCAGACGTTACGCAGACAATACACAGACATTACACAGACGTTACACTGATAATACAGACAATACGCAGCCATTACGCAGATATTACACAGACATTACGCAGACGTTACGCAGACGTTACGCAGACATTACGCAGACAATACACAGACGTTACACAGACGTTACACAGACGTTACGCAGACATTACGCAGACATTACGCAGACGTTACGCAGACGTTACACAGACGTTACACAGACAATACACAGACGTTACACAGACAATACACAGACAATACACAGACATTACACAGATATTACATAGATAATACACAGACATTACATTACACAGACATTACGTAGACAATATACAGATACAGAGACTGTAATACAGTATGTGCTGTACATTATATCACCAAGAACAGCAGCTGTAAGTGGACTTGTCCCCAATAGGTAACAATACTTTAAACCCAACTTAGCACCATCTTTCCCTGTTGGAGACTTTATAAGTGATTCCTCAATTAAACAGCACTAAACTCCCAGAAGAATTGTTACTACATAAAGTTCTGAATCCTGCACAATGTAGTTATGTTACTTTATATATAAGTCTCTGATGTATTGTTTCCCACATGATTACTGTCTCTGAGAGCCGGCGCTTACAGCTGTGTCTCCTTGTATTCTGTTCTGCTCACCCTCCCACCAGAATTACATTGTTCTAAAATCATCCCGTCACCTATGATAACTGTATATACATTTATAGATCTATGTAAGTGTAGAAAAGTACAATAATACAGATTGTAAATATATGGATAATGTCATTACTGGAAGTAAACATCTCACATTTACTGCAAGATGTAAAATCATTTAAACAAGAAAAGTCTAAATAAATACACGTAGAAAACATATATATATACTATATGAACAAAAGTATTCGGCCACACCTGTTAATTATTGAATTGAGGTGTCTCAATCAGACCCATTGCCAGAGGTGTATAACATCATGCACCCAGCCATGATGTCTCTTTGCTAAAATTTGTGATCCAAATAGGTTGTTCTGAAGAGCTCAGTGACACCAAGCGTGGTACTGTGATAGTATGCGTGGTACTGTGATAGTATGCGTGGTACTGTGATAGTATGCGAGGTACTGTGATAGTATGCGTGGTACTGTGATAGGATGCGTGGTACTGTGATAGGATGCGTGGTACTGTGATAGTATGCGTGGTACTGTGATAGGATGCGTTGTACTGTGATAGGATGTGTGGTACTGTGATAGGATGTGTGGTACTGTGATAGGATGCGTGGTACTGTGATAGGATGCGTGGTACTGTGATAGGATGCGTGGTACTGTGATAGGATGCGTGGTACTGTGATAGGATGTGTGGTACTGTGATAGGATGTGTGGTACTGTGATAGGATGTGCGGTACTGTGATAGGATGTGTGATACTGTGATAGGATGTGTGATACTGTGATAGGATGTGTGGTACTGTGATAGGATGTGTGATACTGTGATAGGATGTGTGGTACTGTGATAGGATGTGTGATACTGTGATAGGATGTGTGATACTGTGATAGGATGTGCGGTACTGTGATATGATGTGTGGTACTGTGATAGTATGCGTGGTACTGTGATAGGATGTGTGGTACTGTGATAGGATGTGTGGTACTGTGATAGGATGTGCGGTACTGTGATAGGATGTGTGATACTGTGATAGGATGTGTGATACTGTGATAGGATGTGTGGTACTGTGATAGTATGCGTGGTACTGTGATAGGATGTGTGGTACTGTGATAGGATGCGTGGTACTGTGATAGGATGTGTGGTACTGTGATAGTATGCGTGGTACTGTGATAGGATGTGCGGTACAGTGATAGGATGCGCGGTACTGTGATAGGATGTGTGGTACTGTGATAGGATGTGTGGTACTGTGATAGGATGTGTGGTACTGTGATAGTATGCGTGGTACTGTGATAGGATGTGTGGTACTGTGATAGGATGTGTGGTACTGTGATAGGATGTGTGGTACTGTGATAGGATGTGTGGTACTGTGATAGGATGTGTGGTACTGTGATAGTATGCGTGGTACTGTGATAGGATGTGTGATACTGTGATAGGATGTGTGGTACTGTGATAGGATGTGCGGTACTGTGATATGATGTGTGGTACTGTGATAGTATGCGTGGTACTGTGATAGGATGTGTGGTACTGTGATAGGATGTGTGGTACTGTGATAGGATGTGCGGTACTGTGATAGGATGTGTGATACTGTGATAGGATGTGTGATACTGTGATAGGATGTGTGGTACTGTGATAGTATGCGTGGTACTGTGATAGGATGTGTGGTACTGTGATAGGATGCGTGGTACTGTGATAGGATGTGTGGTACTGTGATAGTATGCGTGGTACTGTGATAGGATGTGCGGTACAGTGATAGGATGCGCGGTACTGTGATAGGATGTGTGGTACTGTGATAGGATGTGTGGTACTGTGATAGGATGTGTGGTACTGTGATAGTATGCGTGGTACTGTGATAGGATGTGTGGTACTGTGATAGGATGTGTGGTACTGTGATAGGATGTGTGGTACTGTGATAGGATGTGTGGTACTGTGATAGGATGTGTGGTACTGTGATAGGATGTGTGGTACTGTGATAGGATGTGTGATACTGTGATAGGATGTGATAGGATGTGTGGTACTGTGATAGGATGTGTGGTACTGTGATAGGATGTGTGGTACTGTGATAGGATGTGTGATACTGTGATAGGATGTGCGGTACTGTGATAGGATGTGTGGTACTGTGATAGGATGTGTGGTACTGTGATAGGATGTGTGGTACTGTGATAGGATGTGTGGTACTGTGATAGGATGTGTGGTACTGTGATAGGATGTGTGGTACTGTGATAGATGCCACCTTTACAATAAGACGGTTCGTGAAATTTCATCCCTGCTGGATATTCCTTGTTCATCTGTAAGTGATATTATTATAAAGTGGAAACATTTATCAACAACAGTAACTCAGCCACGAAGCAGAAGACCACATAAAACCACAGAGCAGGGTCAACGACTGCTAAGGCGCATGGTGCGTAAAAGTCACCAACGCTCTGCTGATTCCATAGCTGAAGAGTGCTGAACTTACTCTGGCATTAATATAAGCACAAAAACAGTGCGGCGGGAGCTTAATGGAATTGGTTTCCATGGCCGAGCAGCTGCATGCAGCCTCACATCACCAAGACCAATGCCAAGCAACGGATGGAGTGGTGTAAAGCACACCGACACTGGACTGTGGAGCAGTGGAAACGTGTTCTGTGGAGTGATGAATCACGCTTCTCTGGTTGGCAGTCAGATGGGCGAGTCTGGGTTTGGCGGATGCCGGGAGAACGTTACCTGCCTGACTGCATTATGCCAACTGTGTAGTTTGGTGGAGGAGGGATAATGGTACGGGGCTGTTTTTCAAGGCTTGGGCTAGGCCCCTTATCTCCAGTGAAGGGCAATTATTTTTTTTTCTATATTTTATTAGGAAGTTTTTCAACATTTTTACAAGATGAAGTCAAAATTACATTAAACGTTCAACAAGTAAAAGAGTATTAAAGGAAGCAGAGAGAAAAAGAACAAGGTGAACAGAAATGAAGAGGGGCGAGATAATTAGAGAGGAAAGGGGGGTGGAAGCGAGAAAATGTTAGTAGGGAGGGTTGAGGGGGGGGGGGAGCGGGCGGAGTGAAGGGCAATCTTGATGCTTCAGCATACCAATGCTATGGACAGTGCTATGGACAGTGCTATGCTATGCTTCCAACTTTGTGGCAACAGTTTGGGGAAGGCCCTTTTCTATTCCAACATGACTGTGCCCCAGTGCACACAGCAAGGACTACAAAGACATGGTTTGATGAGTTCGGTGTGGAAGAACTTAACTGCCCCACACAGAGCCCTGACCTCAACCCCATCAAACACCTTTGGGATGAACTGGAACAGAGATTTCGAGCCAGGTCTTCTCCTCCAACATCAGTGTCTGACCTCATGAATGCTCTACAGAATGAATGGGCACAAATTCCCACAGAAACACTCCAACATCTTGTGGAGCCTTCCAAGGAGAGAGAAAGCTGTTATCACTGCAGAAGGGGAACCAACTCCATATTAAAGTGTATGTGTTTGAATACAACATTATTGAAGTGCCCCTGTTGGTGTGATGGTCAAGCATCCGAATACTTTTGTCAACATAGTGTGTGTGTGTGTGTGTATGTGTATATATGTAAAATTTCAGTTCTAACAACTGAAGATGTTTAAGATAATGTGATTATGAAAGGGTGTAGGGCAGGGTTGTCCAACCCCCGGCCCATGGGCCGCATGCGGCCCAGCCCGCCTGTAAATGTGGCCCAGCGGTTGTGGCAGGGGGGAAGCGCTGTTAATGAAAGAAATATCCTGCAAAAAAAAAAAAAAAAGAAAATACCTTGTGGTCACGTCAGCTGGCGCTCCGGCTCCCTCCCTGGTCTCCTCCTCCGTGCGGCGCTCGCAGTGAATGTCGGGGGTGACGTCATCACACCCGACATCCATTACGTAGCGCAGCACAGAGGAGTCACCCGCGCGAACTATCAGCAGCAGTGAAAGATTATCCAGTATCTTATTGTTGTTGCTCTGAATTTGGACTTTCTGCACCATGCAGTTATGAACTAGCTGTGTTCTCTGTATGTATCTAATATATACATATTAAGAGATGATTGTATTTTTAATATTTTAAACCATTTTAAATGTGCAGTGCTGAGTAGGGTGAAAATATCACCCACTGTTACCCTCATCGGAGGCTGCTCCATGAGACATTTTTCCCGCCACCCTATCTTTAAATCTCTGTAGATTTCTATTAGTCCTCCTGATGCTCCTATATCGGTGACCATTTCAAACTGGTCAATAAAAAAAATGATTCATGGGTGCAGAAAGAGAGGAAAAAAAAGTTTTTGCCATTTAATTCCCCGAACCCCACTAAGGGGCAGATGCAGGTAAGTTAAATTGCAGCTGGTAATGGGACTACTGCTTTAATCATGATTCTGCAACAGGTTTCCTAACTCTTACTAACTTCATTTCCAAGTAAGTTTAATATGTTAACTATGTTTTCTATGTTTTTTTGGATGTTCAGCTATCGTTAGTGTTAGTGTATTTTATGTGCGGCCCAAACCAACTCGTCGTCTTCCAATGTGGCCCAGGGAAGCTAAAAGGTTGGACACCCCTGGTGTAGGGGGTAGAGAAACATATGTTAAAACAGCAGACTTCTTGTCAGTAATCCCATAGAAGGATGCTGCAGCTATCCTCTCTCCAGCCTGAAAGGGCTGATAACATAGAACAACAGCTTACACACAGCTATGCTGCAAATGCTACTTCAAAGTAAAATATCTGAAGTTCTCTCACAGTATGGAAAACTTTGCAAAAACGTATTAATAGCTTATTTGTGTTAGATAACTTTTTTTTGTAGGTTTATCAGCCATAGTGATTTCTCATACTGCCACTTCCCCCCACTCTGCCTGTTTATATCTGGTAATAGTCGTCCTCCTACCAGTGTATCCAACACAGAGGAGGAATGATGGAGTATTATAGGAGTATCGGAATCAGTGTACGGAATGTGGCTAATCTCACTTTACGTAATGAAGTCAGTGGCTCATGGAGACCACATTACAGTTTATCGGGAAATCCCTAACCGAGTGCACCGGACACTTCAGCCAACTTATCCCTGTCTACATGCGGTAACTCCCCTTCATCAAGTCTGGAAGTGTGTGAGGAGCTGGCAGAGTCCAGGTGCGCTGGGTGGGTTCATTAATGGATGAATATTATTATTAGGAAGGTTTAAGGTGTAAAGGGAATGATAGCAGCAGTAATTAGGGAAGATACCAGCGGGAACTGAGGGTGATAGCAGCAGGAATTTGGGGAGATAGCAGCGGGAATTGGGGTTGATAGCAGCAGGAAGTTGGAATGATAGCAGCAGGAAGTTGGAATGATAGCAGGAGAAATTAGGGAAGATAGTAATGTCAATTGGGAACGATGCCAGCAGGAATTGGGGACGATAGCATCAGGAATTAGGGATGATACCAGAGGGAATTGGAGATAATAGCAGCAGGAATTGGGAGTGATAGCAGCAGAAATTGGGGGAGATAGCAGCAGAAATTGGGGGAGATAGCAGCAGGAATTGGGGATGATAGCAGCAGGAATTGGGTGTGATAGCAGCAGGAATTGGGGATGATAGCAGCAGGAATTGGGGATAATAGCAGCAGAAATTGGGAGTGAAAGCAGCAGAAATTGGGGGTGATACCAGAGGAAATTGGGGACGATAGCAGCAGGAAGATGGGATGATAGCAATGTCAATTGGGGATGATAGCAGCAGGAATTGGGTATAATAGCAGCAGGAATTGGGGATGATACCAGCGAGAATTGGGGACTATAGCATCAGGAATTAGGGATGATAGCAACAGGAATTGGGGGTGATAGCAGTGTGAATTGGGAATGATACAAGCAGGAATTGGGGATGATACCAGAGGGAATTGGGGACAATAGCAGCAGGAAGTTGGGATCATACCAGCAGGAATTGGGGGTGATATCAGAGAGAATTGGGGGCGATAGCAGCAGGAAGTTGGGATGATAGCAGCGGGAATTGTGGATGATAGCAGCAGAAAGTTCTAATGATAGCTGCAGCAATTGAGGTGGTAGCTGCAGGAATTGGAGATGATAGCAGCAGGAATTGGAGATGATAGCAGCACAAACTGGGCACCATTTCTATCATCATCATCATCATCATAAGGGGTCTCCAGTAGTTGATTCATCTGGTCCCCGTTACACCTTCTCCACATGGCTCATTTAGTGACAATGTTAAATGCACTTGCGAGAAAAATGACATTGAACCACAACAACCAATCAGCAATGAGCTTTCTCGGTCCAGTGCAAGTGTCTTATTGGTAGCATTTAGGGGCAACACTTAAACCTAGAAATGTTAGTAAATGAGTCATGTTGTCTTCCACATCTCTCCCAGTAAATGAGAAGGGGGCGAGTTCCTCATGACTGAAGATTCAGCAACAGATGGCGTAACAAGCAGGGTTATTGCTATTTTGCATATTGAGGAGTTTTTCAGGACTACTGGTCACTGTCAAACTTGGGTCCATCAGCATTGTTCAATTTCCAACTCTGTGTACGAGCGAACATCTGATATATTTATTTCTGCTTGTGACCTCTGACCTCAGATTTCTTATTTGTGTGTGAAAATCCCATCTTCTTGGTTATATGTCTAGTCTACAAGCTTTATGTGGGCAGAATGGCTTTATCTCTATATTAAGGTGGCGGCCATACTTACATGTCCACTCTACCTCTCCCCATCCTTATACCCCAGATTTCTGTTGCATAATGCAAAGTTTTCCTATGAGGAAGATATTAAAGAAGTACAACGGTGGTCCTAAGGTGGTGGTCCTAAGGTGATGGTCCTTCCCAAAATGCCTGTGAGATGGTCTCCAGAGACACTATATAACAGACTCCTCTGTGACCTTTCATAGCCTTATAATTTACAGTAAGGGGTATATTACCTCATCTATCTTGTGTATTACTTACATATTCACAAAAACTTAAAACTCATTTTGTTCTTTTTATTTTTAAAGTTCAAAATTAAAGCAACACCCATAACTCTGTGTCTGTGTTCTCCTACCTAACAGAACTCTGCTGGGATATTCTGATAAATGACACAGTGTCTGTGTTCTCCTACCTAACAGGACTCTGCTGGGATATTCTGATAAATGACACAGTGTCTGTGCTCTCCTACCTAACAGAACTCTGCCAGGATATTCTGATAAATGACACTGTGTCTGTGTTCTCCTACCTAACAGGACTCTGCCAGGATATTCTGATAAATGACACAGTGTCTGTGCTCTCCTACCTAACAGAACTCTGCCAGGATATTCTGATAAATGACACTGTGCCTGTTGTTACGAGCCGCGGCGGTACTCACCGGGACGTCACTTCCAGCCGTTGCCAAGGTAACGGTCGGACGCTTCCTCCTCAGCACCGCGTCCCGGCAATGAAAGAAAGCCGGGCGCGTGCGCAAATCCTCTCCACTAGCCTGCGGGCTAAATAATGAGTATAATTTAAACATATGCAGGGGGCTGTGGATACTTCAGAGCCAGGCTCTGATTGGCTGCTTGTAGTATTTAAGGCAGGGAGGGCTTAGCCTCCCTGCCGGTTATAGCTTCCAGACTTCTGTGTTGCTGCCTGCTGCTGTGCTGTTGGTGTTAACCTTTGGATTGTCGTTTGCTGTGTATAACCCCTGCCTGTACCTTGGATTTGTCTTTTTGCCTGTGCCCTTGACCTTCTGGCTTGAACCTCGGATACTGCTGATTTGCTCGTGACCCCGACCTCTGGCGTGTTTCCTGACGATTCTATCAAGCAAGTGACGCCTGACCTTGGCCTGTTCTCTGGATACGCTGTCTGCCATAAGCCTTTGCTCCTGGGTTCTCCACAGCCGGTACACATCACATGACCCTCCATTTGTCTGCAGCCAAGCCTGTCCCCACCACTAGGGACAACAGTGAACACCAGACTTTCGGAGTAGACTCCGGGTGTTGTTGTACTGGCTGGAGGAGTTCCTGACATTATAACCGGTCCTAATCTTTGGAGAATTCGCTTCCATGGATGATAACGGGGCGAACCTTTCTCCAGCCCAAGTTCTGGTAGGTCAGATCCAATCCATCTCACAAGTGGTTCAGAATCTGGTTCAACATCTGTCTGTTCAGGAAGAGGCCACCAGAGCCACGCAAGTCCAAGTCCAGCAAAACCCGTCAGCTCCTGCGATGGAGCCCAAGCTGAACTTGCCGGATCGATTCTCTGGGGACAGGAGTCTCTTCCGTAACTTTAAGGAGAGTTGTAAACTTTACTTCCGTCTCCGACCCCACTCCTCCGGCTCTGAACAACAGAGTGGGTACTCTGATTTCGTTGCTTCAGGGCCTTCAGCTTGCCTTCCAACAGTCCTTCGCTGAGGTCTGTGGATTCTTTTTTCGAAGCCCTAGGCCTCCTGTATGACGACCCGGATCGGGTAGCTTCCGCTGAGGCCCACCTCAGAGCCCTAAAACAAGGCCGACGCACTGCAGAAGAATATGCTGCCGAATTCCGGCGCTGGTCCACTCACAGTGAGTGGAATGACCCAGCTTTACGCAGCCAGTTCCGTTTGGGGTTATCAGAACAAAGGATTCCCTGGTACAGTACCCTTCACCTACCTCCCTGGAGGGACTTATGCAGCTCACAATCAAAATTGATAGACGCCTCAAGGAAAGAAGAGCTGAGAAGGAAGCACCCACTCCCTGTACATTCCTTTCTGTGCCTCCTTCTAATATGGAAGCTGCGGAACCTATGCAGTTAGGCGCCTATCGCCTCTCCCAGGAAGAGAGAACTAGGAGACGCACCTTGGTCCTCTGCCTATATTGTGGAACCAAAGGTCACCTTCTGCGCTCTTGTACCAACAAGTCGGGAAAAGATCAGGCCTAGAGAAGGTGGAAGAAATTCATCTAGGTCTGCAGTTCATTTCTTCCAAAAATGCATTAATAGTTCCCGCTCATCTTTCCTGTGGATCACATTCCTCTGTCATCTCAGCATTTATTGATAGCGGTGCTGCAGTCAACTTTCTGGATATCAGTTTTGTCAAGTCCGTTGGAATCCATTTCATGAAAATGAATTCCGCGATCACTGTCTGTGGTTTGGATGGGGGTCCCTTACCTGGAGGCAGGATTTCCTTCACGACTCTGTCATTACAACTTACAGTTGGGTCTCTTCATTCTGAAACCCTGTCTGTGATCAACTGGAATCTTGGAGAAATTACTCGTTGGAGTACTCACTGTTCTCAAAATTGTTTGGCCATGTCTCTTCGGCTTCTGCAGCCGCTACCGGATCAACTGCCTTCTGCATATCGTGAATTCCATGACGTGTTTTACAAGAAGGTGGCTGATTCTCTACCTCCGCATAGAGACTTTGATTGTGCCATTGATTTACTTCCAGGATTAAAGTTGCCCAAAGGAAGGTTATACTCCCTTTCTGGCCCTGAGACTAAGGCAATGCAAGATTATGTGGAGGAAAACTTGCAGAAAGGGTTCATCAGACCGTCAAGTTCTCCTGTAGGAGCGGGGTGTTTTTTCGTGTCTAAAAAGGACGGTAGTCTACGCCCGTACATCGACTTTCGTGGTCTGAACAAGATCACCATCAAAAACACATATCTGCTCCTGCTCATCTCTGTCCTGTTTGACCAGCTGAGGGATGCTACCATATACACCAAGATTGATCTCCATGGTGCCCACAATCTAATACGCATCAGGGAGGGCGATGAGTGGAAGACGGCCTTCAACACTCAATCTGGCCATTATGAGTATTTGGTCATGCCCTTCGGCCTGTGTAATGCTCCTGTAATTTTCCAGGATCTCATTAACGAGGTTCTCCGTGAGTTCCTGGGTCATTTCGTGGTAGTATATCTGGATGACATCCTGATATATTCTCAGTCTCTCCCTCAACATCGTAATCATGTCAAACAGGTTCTGCTTAAACTCAGAGAGCATCATCTTTTCGCCAAACTTGAAAAGTGCGAATTCGATGTCAAAAAGGTGTCATTCCTAGGATACGTAATTTCTCCCGATGGATTTTCTATGGATCTTAGTAAAGTCCAAGCCATCCTGGAGTGTGTACGTCCCACAAATCTGAAAGCGATCCAAAGATTCCTGGGCTTCGCAAATTACTATCGGAGATTCATTCAGGCTTTTTCTGATCTAGTGGCTCCCATCACTGCTCTTACCCGCAAAGGGGCGGATCCCTGTAATTGGTCACCGGAGGACACTGCATCATTCGACGCTCTTAAAAATGCGTTTATTACTTCTCCGGTCCTCAAGCATCCTAAACCGCAGTTGCCATTTATCCTGGAGGTGGACGTCTCGGAAGTAGGCGCTGGTGCTCTCTTATCCCAGACGGACCCCGGTGATCGTAAGGTGCAACCATGTGCCTTCTTTTCACGCAAGTTTTCGTCTGCCGAAGTCAACTACGATGTGGACAATCGGGAACTTCTGGCAATCAATTGGGCTTTCGAGGAGTGGCGCCACTGGCTTGAGGGAGCAATTCATACAATTTCAGTCCTCACTGATCATAAAAACTTGTTGTACATTGAGTCTGCCAAACGGTTAAACTCCAGACAAGCTCGATGGGCCTTATTCTTTACCCGTTTCAATTTTGTCCTAACCTACAGACCTGGTTCTAAGGATTCAAAGGCGGATGCTTTGTCCAGGAGCTTTCTACCTCATCAACTACCCACTGGTGAACCACCACCTATAATTCCGGCTGCTATCATTCACACTGGGCTGACCCAGGACTTAGGAAACACCATACACCAATTTCAGAAGATAGCCCCTGCTGAACACCTGCGGGGCGCCTTTTTGTGCCGGTGCATCTTTGTAGAGCTGTCCTCACTGAGGTCCATGAGAATAAATCGGCCGGGCATCCGGGTATCTCTAAAACCCTTGAAATCCTTACACGTTCTGTATGGTGGCCTTCACTGTCCTCGGATGTTGAGAGCTTTGTCCGCACTTGTGAAGGTTGTGCAAAAAATAAAACCTCCAGAATCTCTCCTTCAGGTTCACTTATGCCTTTGTCTGCGCCTATGAAACCCTGGACACATCTGTCAATGGATTTTATTGTGGATCTGCCATATTCTTCAGGAAACAACACTATTTGGGCGATAGTGGACCGGTTCAGCAAAATGTCCCATTTTGTTCCACTGCCCAAGATCCCTAGCGCTCAAGATCTGGCGGTGCTATTTGTACAACATGTTTTCCGTCTTCATGGCTTACCCATTGATGTCATTTCGGATCAGGGCTCCCAATTTGTTGCTCAGTTCTGGAGGTCCTTCTGTAGTCTTCTGGGGATTAACATCAGTCTCTCCTCAGCCTATTATCCTCAATCCAATGGACAGACTGAAAGAGTGAACCAGTCATTGGAACAATTTCTACATCACAGAGTTTTTAAGACAATTGGTCGTCATTGCTTCCGTGGGCTGAGTTCGCGTATAATAACGCTTCTCGTTCCTCCACCCAAATCTCTCCATTTTTCTGTAATTTTGGCTTCCACCGAAGATCCAATTCCTTATCATTGCTCAACTATTCTGGTCTTCTGGAGATCCATTCCACAGCTTCATACCTCAAAACTGTTTGGAAGAAGGTTCACACTGCACTAGTACGGGCCTCATTCCAGTCTAAAAAATTTGCTGATCGTCATCGGAAGGACTGTTCATTTAAGGTGGGGCAAAAAGTCTGGTTATCCACTCGCAATATCAAGCTCAAACAGCAAAAAACTGGGCCCTAGATTTATTGGCCCATTCCTGATTACCAAACAGGTCAATCCTGTCGCCTTCAGGCTAAAGCTTCCTCATTCACTTAGGATGCTGAATACTTTCCATTGTTCTCTCCTGAAGCCTGCTATCCCTGCACGCAAGTCTAGGCTGCGTTACTTACGGAAATCTCAGACTGTCATCCCGGAGGGCCACAGGAAATTCTTGGTGGAGAAGATTCTGGACTCCAAAAAGGTCCAGGGGCAAATCCATTTCTTGGTTCAGTGGAAAGGTCGTGGCCCAGAGAAAAGAACCTGGATTCCGTGGAGACGCTTGCACGCCCGCAAACTCATTGAAGAATTTTTCAAACAATTCCCTGGAAAACCGGGTTGTCGGGGTCCTTTGACCCCTCCTCAAGGGGGGGGGTACTGTTACTCACCGCGGCGGTACTCACCGCCGCCGCGACTCGTCTCCTGTACTCCCCGGCGTCCCGGCCGTCACCTTGACGACCGGGACGTCACTTCCGGCCGTTGCCAAGACAACGGTCGGACGCTTCCTCCTCAGCGCCGCGTCCCGGCAATGAAAGAAAGCCGGGCGCGTGCGCAAATCATCTCCACTAGCCTGCGGGCTAAATAATGAGTATAATTTAAACATATGCAGGGGCTGTGGATACTTCAGAGCCAGGCTCTGATTGGCTGCTTGTAGTATTTAAGGCAGGGAGGGCTTAGCCTCCCTGCCGGTTATAGCTTCCAGACTTCTGTGTTGCTGCCTGCTGCTGTGCTGTTGGTGTTAACCTTTGGACTTTCGTTTGCCGTGTATGACCCCTGCCTGTACCTTGGATTTGTCTTTTTGCCTGTGCCCTTGACCTTCTGGCTTGAACCTCGGATACTGCTGATTTGCTCGTGACCCCGACCCTGGCGTGTTTTCTGCCGATTCTATCAAGCAATTGACCCCTGACCTTGGCCTGTTCTCTGGATACGCTGTCTGCCATAACCCTCTGCTCCTGGGTTCTCCACAGCCGGTACACATCACACGACCCTCCGTTTGTCTGCAGCCAAGCCTGTCCCCACCACTAGGGGCAACAGTGAACACCAGACTCTCGGAGTAGACTCCGGATGTTGTTGTACTGGCTGGAGGAGTTCCTGACATCTGTGCTCTCCTACCTAACAGAACTCTGCAGGATATTCTGATAAATGACATCACATGAGACATTACTAATTAAATGTCTTCTGATGTCATAATTGTCACCTTATTTATTGTCTCATAATGCGAAAAATAGAGTCACTGTGGTTAACGTGGAACCAAAGTGAAAAGTTGGAAGCATGTAATTTACATGTATGTAATTTACATGTAATAGTTACCTGTTTATGCATGTGATATGTATGTGTCGAAATGTATACTCCGTGACATCCATTCTACAGTCTTGTCTGACAGGGACATCACCCCCGGTGGATCTTTGGGCAGCGGGGTGGGAAGCGGTTAGTATTGCTGCCTCACAGCGGTGGATCATGGGTTTCAGACTAGTGTGGAGTTCGTAGGTTCTCCCCGTGTTCGTGTGGGGTGCCTCAAGGGCTCCAGTTTTGTCCCACATACTGGTAGAGTGGACCCTAGTGTATCCGGTGGACAGGGACTGATGTGAGTGATACATATTCTCTGTACAGAGCTGCATAATATGTTGATGGTTTATAGTAATGTTACACATAATACAAACAAGTGCGCTGCTACATAATACAGTGTTGCTAATAGGATAATGTATTGACCTGTCATTGACTAGGCATATAGGATGGATTTTCACAGAAATATGGCAGAATGATCTTCCCTCTATTAACTCTGACTTTCCTCACTTATAATTCCACATGAAATACAGTATAAGTGGAATTAAAAGTTTGTTCCAGAAATAGATTGTAAGCTTCCATCCCCTTATTCATAACAGTGTAGACCGAAATGGGATTTTATACCAGAAAATACGGATCTATCAGTGGTCTCAACAAACAAATATCTTTCATCGCCTTTCACCCTCCAGAGGAAATCAAACTAGTCTCATATTCTTTCAAAACATTTTTTTTATTTTAGTCCCTAACATTAATCAAATATTTAGATACTATTTCTAAAAAATAATCACAAACACCCGGAGACCAATCTAACATAACAGTGACACTGATAAAACGCTGGGGGCAGGGGGCGCGGGTTAGGTTATTTTTCTTTTTGGGGGGACAGGCTGATCTGTACTGCATCCGCTAATTCCCATCACCTGCCGCCTTGGTCCAGAAGGGATGTTGGGGTGTTCGGTGGTCCGATGATTGGCTGATGGACACGATACGGGGTGTATGACCTCTATACCCCTTTGAATAATGCTGCCTAGGGCTGCCAGTCCGTCCGTCTGCTGGATCTGTAGGAGGTTCAGAGACAACGCTATCTGGGACAAGATGGCGTTCTGCTCCTGCATGAGGATGTTGGATTCTTGCTGATGGGACGACAGGTTATGTAGAGTGCTGTTTATAGTGGAGAAGTTATGGTCTGGTGCCTCCGACTCTGACTCCAGAGCCAGATCTCTATCTTCCATGGCATCAGAGGGCTGAGGCAGATTCTCAGGGGAAACCATGGAGGGGTCTTCAGAAGAGTCTTTGCTGGAGTCCTCAACCAAGTCCTGACACCGAGGAGAGAAGCCGATGATGACCAGGGACTCGTTCTGGACACACTCTATGGGTTCTAAATACATAAACAGTTACTGTGTTACCAGACAGAATATGTACAATCTAATATACAATTAGATCTCTAACAATGCGATGTGACGGAGCATTTTATAACTGGACATTTCCCATAATCTGAAACCCTGGAGATGGCAAATACTGCTCTATGTTGCTCCTCTATAACCCCAGATCATTCCTCTCTCTCTGCTCGGGGCCCCTGGGGGCCATAGATGGTAAATAGTTCTCAATGTTACACCACTATGCTCCTCTATAATCCCAGATCCTTCCTCTCTCTCTGCTCAGGCTCCTCGGGGGGCGGAGGTGGCAAATACTGCTCTATGTTGCTCCTCTATAACCCCAGATCATTCCTCTCTCTCTGCTCGGGGCCCCTGGGGGCCATAGATGGTAAATAGTTCTCAATGTTACACCACTATGCTCCTCTATGATCCCAGATCCTTCCTCTCTCTCTGCTCAGGCTCCTCGGGGGGCGGAGGTGGTAAATACTGCTCTATGTTGCTCCTCTATAACCCCAGATCATTCCTTTCTCTCTGCTCGGGGCCCCTGGGGGCCATAGATGGTAAATAGTTCTCAATGTTACACCACTATGCTCCTCTATAATCCCAGATCCTTCCTCTCTCTCTGCTCAGGCTCCTAGGGGGGCGGAGGTGGTAAATACTGCTCTATGTTGCTCCTCTATAATCCCAGATCCTTCCCCTCTCTCTGCTCAGGCTCCTGGGGGGCGGCGATTGTAAATACTGCTGTATGTTGCTCCTCTATAATCCCAGATCCTTTCTCTCTCACTGCACTGTTCAGGCCCCTGGGGGCCAGGGATAGTAAATACTGTTCTATGTTGCACCTCTATAATCCCAGATCCTTTCTCTCTCACTGCACTGTTCGGGCCCCTGGGGGCCAGAGATAATAAATACTGTTCTATATTACTCCACCATGCTCCTCAGTGATATGTGAACACAATATGAGGTATGGAATGAAATGGGTGTGTAGTTCTAGAGTCGACATACAGGAAATAATTACAGAGTTTATTTAATGTGCCGGACCCCACAGTCACCAACAGTTCATCTTACATTAAGGTATCGTGTACCAGTTACTATTAGTCAGGTTGCTATGGTTACAGCACATTGTTAGGAGTCAGATGCTGGTAGTAAAGCAGATGATTATAAGAGATATAATGTGGTATAACTAGATTACATGCTGATGGCCGTGCTTATATCAGGACAGGTATAAGGTGTGGTAGACGGACACTAGAAGAAACCGAGGTTTGGAATCTCACCTGTTAGATAACTGTATAACAGAATTATTGTGAATTTGAGAGACTTTATATCTGGTGTGCCCAAACACTACAATATATAGGAGAGCTACCATCCACCGATATACAGGGAACGTTTGGGAACTGGTCAGCCGTGAAGATGTTTGGACAATGTTTCCTACACATAATGGCTAATGGGACCACCAGTCTGATCAGGGTACATAAGAATGGATGACCACAGTGCGCGGGTATGAGGGCAAATACGCAGGGCAGGTTTTGCACCCGCTGTACTTGTTTAAGCTGCAACATGAACCTGCTCTACATAGTGATGTGAGATCACACGGATAACATCCCGCAACAAGCTGCGATTATGGTCCGTCAGACACCCTGTACATTTACGTGTTATGGGGTCATGGGGGTCCATGTCACTGGGGGTGGATGTCTTATGAGAAGCGTCTCTGTCTAATAAGTGGTGGGTCTTGGTGTCATGAGAAGGGTCTATATCTAGTAGGGGATCGGTGTTGGTGCCATAAGAATGGTGTCTGTAATTAGAAGGATCTCCAGGTCCATGGACCTTCAGCTAAATCACTGCTCATATTAAGATTGTGCTGAAGAAACAGGATAAATAATTTGTATGGCCTTAGCATGTGAAGGCTTCAAAGTCAGTCCAACATCTACCCCTAGTTCTGGTCTTTCTGGACAGCAGAGAAGCAGCCTCGGTCCTAGATGACAACAACTGCTATGTAACAAGAGAACAATACTTTCTACGGTCATAGGTTTTCAAACATGTCATACACATAGCAAGAATACATGAAATAAGACTATTTACCAGCCTCCGCCTCCTCAGGCAAGTCTTCTTTGTCCTGGTTCCACTCCACCTCTTTGCTGAACTCCGGCTTGAAGAAATCTCTCAGTCTCTGCTCGTACATGGCCAGTCTCAGATGTGGCGGTGGACGACGCCCGGTTTCTGCTACATGGGCCGCAGCCTCACTTAGCTTCTCATTCATCTTACGCTTGGCATCCTTCCATCTCTTCTTGACTTTATCGCTGGTGCGGGAAGCCACTCCTACCGTGCTGACTTCATTGGCTATGGCTTGCCACATGGCATTCTTAGCAACGCTGGGGGTGATGTCAGCCTCTTTGCCAAAAAGCTTTGAGTAATTCTCGATCACCAGGTCCACAAGGACATCCAGTTCTTTCTCAGTGAACTTTACGATCCGCAGACGCGGGACTCCGAGGTTGGGAGATGAAGCCGACTGAGATCCATGTGAATTAGAGACCTGAGTCACTGGGAACTGAGAGGGGGGTGCGGTATCACTGCTATCTATGTTCGGCTCACCCGCATCTGTCATTTTGGCAGAGAACAAAGTATAGTTTAGAGATATCTGCCATGAACCTTTGGCACAGGCCTTTTGAGGACAATCACTAAGTGGGCCAAAAAAAGCCTGGAATTCTAAAGTCATGAAGTTAAATAGAGGTTAAAATTCTATCCTGCACTGGGAATACAGTAAATTAAGCGTTATGTTATCCCTGGCTGGAGAGCTTCCATGGTCATCAACTTCGTATTACATGATCTCTGCCTTTCCCTGACTCCTCACCACTATCAGCTCAACCTCGATTGTCACAATGACACCATCCTTCTTTTATCTTCCCTCCCAGACCAAAATCTCCTGCCATTAACCCATGCCCCCTCGTCTCTTTGACTTCCCCCTCTATCCATCTCACATAACAGCGGAGCTCTGCTCCCACCAGTCCGTGTCCTCTTGTCCTGGACATTAACTCCGTCCTGAACCCGTTTAATGATTTCACCTCCCTTCTGTAACCTCCACGTGTAATTCTGTTTATCCGACACTGAATCTAGTTTATTAGGGATAGTGGTGTGCCCCCGAAGAGATTGGCTCTTTAACCCAGATAATTTAGCCATAGTTTACCCTTTGTTGGGACACCTTATTGTTTAAAGAAGAAAATAACTGATAAGCCATTAGCAGTGATGACATTTTACATTGTTTCAGAGATCAGTGGCAGGAAAACGAGATGAAAGTACAGGCAGGAACAGCGATATAACGAGAGAAAACCTCTCCATTCTCTGATAAAACTCTGCTATACGACTGATGTCTGCTCGTGATGGAAAGGAAATAACTCACAGATTAATAGTCGTATCTCTAAGCACACACACACACAAACACACACACACACACACACAAACACACACAAACACACACACAAACACATAAAACTCACTGCACATTTCACACAATAATACAAACATGTCTTATGTAGAAAGATTCCATGAAAGAGCTGAATTCTCTCCAGAAAATATTATACTGGAGCAAATCTGATGGATTAAACTGCTCAGTACAGAACGTAAGACATGGACGTCTAGAGATGGCTGTACACAGACTTGTTATATCAGATTACACGTAGAGTACAGTTTATTCTGAGTGAGTACCAGCAATATTATACGTGTGTCCAGAGCTAGCTTCTCTCGTAGAGATGCCAGATGCTATACAAATCCATGCTACTACTCTAGTTCACGGCTTAGGGCTGATGGCCACATACGAGACTGTCCAAAGTACATATGATCTAAGCTTTCCTTATACCCAGAACACTGGGTAAGACAGTAGTCAGAGTGACCCCGGGGGTGGTACAGTAGTTACAGCCACAACCCGCCCCTGTGGTCCTGTAACACTGAACCGTTAACGAAGGTCTCACAACCAAATCTATAGGTCATTTCTCTTTATTCATCCTCTTGGACCTCTCTGCAGTCCTTGACACCGTCACTGTTCGGCATTGGTCTGCATAAAACGGTCTATTCTTGGCTGTCCTCCTACTTTTCCAAATGGTCCTACTTCTGACTCCACTACCTATCGGGGTCCCTTAAGGCTCCATTATTCGCCCCTTCCTCTTTACCCTGTACACTTGGTTATCTCATCAACCATTTTGGTTTCAAATATGACCTCTATGCTGATGACACCTCTCCCTTTCTCATGTGTCCAGCTGTCTTTAAACTGAATCCATCGCATTTTCACCCCAAGTTCCCTCACCTCATTGTTATAACTCCTGACAATTATAAAATGACCCTTTCCTCTGTCAGACAAGTCCGCTGCCGAGGAGTTATCCTCCACTCCACCTTTGAAACGTCTCCAGGATCAGACCTTTTCTGACATAAATAATTCTTTCTCACTGCCTACCAGTTCTCCTCACCTGCCCCCTGCACACTGACTCCCCATTCTGTGTGACCCGTTTGTCTGCCTCCGCAGCTAGACTGTAAGCTTCATGAGCAGGATCCCTTCCCTTGCGTTCCCCTCCTCTTATTACCTATACCACCATACCCTGGTATCTTCCCTCCATCCTGCTATCCGCCGGGTACAGGCTCAGCTGGTGCTGATCCGTCTATACCGTCCCCAGCTTCTTACACTCCTACTGCAAGTTATAAGGAGCTGCTACACTCCACCCAGCACTTCCTTCTTTATATTGTATCGTCCTGTAATACTACGCTCTCTGTACAGCACTGCACACCAATAATAAGAGCCGGGCCCCTGTGGCCCTATCACATTACACTATATATAAAATCACAGTCCAGGTGGTACAGTAATAAGAGCCGGGCCCCTGTGGCCCTATCACGTTACAGTATATATAAAATCACAGTCCAGGTGGTACAGTAATAAGAGCCGGGCCCCTGTGGCCCTATCACGTTACAGTATATATAAAATCACAGTCCAGGTGGTATAGTAATAAGAGCCGGGCCCCTGTGGCCCAATCACATGTTACACTATATATAATCACAGTCCAGGTGGTACAGTAATAAGAGCCGGGCCCCTGTGGCCCTATCACATGTTACACTTTATATAACCACACAGTCCAGGGTGTATAGTAATAAGAGCCGGGCCCCTGTGGCCCAATCACATGTTACACTATATATAATCACAGTCCAGGTGGTATAGTAATAAGAGCTAGGCCCCTGTGGCCCTATCACATGTTACACTATATATAATCAAAGTCCAGGCAGTACAGCAATATGAGCCGGGCCCCTGTGGCCCAATCACGTTACATTATATATAATCACAGTCCAGGGTGTACAGTAATAAGAGATGGGCCCCTGTGGCCCTATCACATGTTACACTTTATATAATCACACAGACCAGGTGGTACAGTAATAAGAGCCGGGCCCCTGTGGCCCTATCACGTTACACTTTATATAACCACACAGTCCAGGGTGCATAGTAATAAGAGCCGGGCCCCTGTGGCCCTATCACGTTACACTATATGAAATCACCGTTCAGGTGGTACAGTAATAAGAGCCGGGCCCCTGTGGCCCTGCCACTATATATAATCACACAGATGGCTAGTCCTTACCTCTACAAGTAGCTGTGGTATCGTCTGGTCCATGTCCTCCTACTGACACCTTAATATATTCCAGTTCTTCCTGTTTGATTGGTTTGGACATCACCTGTCCTGTAAATATAACCAGACGTGTCAGTAACAGGGTCCTGTGTTCCCTCATCTACCTTGTATCCTTGTCTAATGGTGATATAGAGCAATGTGTAAACGTGTTACTATGTACACAGAGCTTACTATTAATCAGAGCCATCGCTATAGTCCCTTAGTTCCCTATGATCAATCTTCTATCGTGAGAGGATCATCATCAGACCCTAAGTCAGAGATCAGCCGTCACATACATTTGTCCAGCCTCACCTCTAGCCGCGGCTCCAGTACTGTCTGACCCGTGTCCACCCATTGACACCCTGGAATGGTCCAGATCTTCATGTCTGATCGGCTGGAATGACACCCTTCCTGCCAACAGAAACAAATATAATCCGGGTCAACAAATCCTCGGGCTATGTAGAGCCAGACAACTCTCTATCCTTGTGAAACATATTAAGGGAACCTTTGATAAAAACAGATTCATTATTCTGGCAACGAAAAATAGAAATGATTTCTAATGGTAGTGTGTAACATAACACAACGTCTCCTATAACACAGAGGACATCACATAGAACACCCCCAGCATCATTACATCACACAACGTCTCCTATAACACAGAGGACATCACATAGAACACCCCCAGCATCATTACATCACACAACATACCCTATGACATCACATAGAACACCTCCAGCATCATTACATTACACAATGTACCCTATGACATCACATAGAATACCCCCAGCATCATTACATGACATAAACATCTCCTATAACACAGAGGACATCACATAGAACACCCCCAGCATCATTACATCACACAATGTACCCTATGACATCACATAGAACACCCCCAGCATCATTACATCACAAGTCTCCTATGACACAGAGGACACCGATATCGCTCAGTAAAGGATGGTACACACAAAGCTGTACACCATGAGGCTGACACTCAGCATTTATCTGTCTAACGGTGGTTACACAATACAAGTAAACGTCTGAATGGGGCATATTTCCACCTTTGAGCAATGTTAGCAAGTAGCTCGCTGTGTGCTAACCTGAAATCCATATAATACTACTACACTGGAGCAGTACTGCCTGTATGCCCCCACGCTGTGTCCTGTCTCCCCCACAGGAATGTCAGTCATACAAACCAGGAGAGAGCAGCCAAGTACAGCTTTGGACTAGAACTGGAAGTACGCGTATAACATGGAAACATTTTGGCGCTGTTATTATTACATTCTCACGGTCTTTATGGACATGGTCATAGCGACACACAGAGTCCTCCAGGCTGTTCTATATCCCGCGTCACCCCTATAATCTACAGAGAATCCTGCGACTGACATTCCGGGTCCTTTCTGTCAGTCTCTACATTGTGCTGGTACTGTCCTGAGTCCAATATAAGATACTTCTACACCACTATACACCTCCTCATTGGACCCTCCGATCTGTCTCTCATCCACACTCATCACCTGCCCCCATTCCCCGGTACAGGACATTTCTCCATCTGCTCCACATGTTGTGGATTTTTTCCCCTCGCCCAATAAGCCTTTTCCATAACTTCCAAACTTTCCATGAAATCGCACCTCTTCAGGCAGCTTCTCAAAATATCTGGAGGGTTTTCCTCAAGGATTAAAGGGACACTAAGCATTATAGCCACGCAGATTTATGAATAGCTAATAATTTGCTTCTATACTTATAATAAAATGGATGATGAGATTTATTTACTAGCTTTCTCCTCATCAGACCACTCGTCATCTCCCTCACTTCATCTCCTCCCTCAGTTTCATCAAGGTGAACTTTCCCTGTCTCATATGGTGATTATTGGTGGAATGCACCATGACTTGTCGAAATACTTTCTTGGCAACACCTGAGGTTCTACCTGTCTACTTTCCAATAATTTTCCATCATTGCCTTCTAGGGCTTCCATGTTCTTCTGAGGACCCCAACATCTCTCACACTATTGGTTGTCCTAGGGACAGCAGTGTCCCCCTTCTTGTGTGCGGGAGGTTTTCATTATATCTATCACTGACATAACGGGCATCCCCTGCCAACATAGATACCCGTCATCTAATATCTTATATTCCTTCACCCTGGACACATAACCAAGCAGCTTATCGCTATACAACATCTGCCATGTCTGCACCTTCCACAATACTTTCCTTCAGCTCCTCTTCTGTCCATTCCTTTTCTCATTATAGGCTTCCTCAATACCTTATCTCTGTTTGCCAAGCCATTGTTGACCTGACGTGCAATCTTCTCAATGTTACGTCCATGTCTACATACTTTTCCAAAGCAACGTCAATGCCAATCAACTCTTCCACCACCGTCTGTCCACCAAGCAAATCACTTAATGGGAATAGATTTATCAAACCTTCTTAAGAGGAAAAGTGGAGGTATTGCCCAGAGCAACCAATCAGATTCTAGCCATCATTTATCTTCTACACTCTAGAAAATAAGAGCTAATATCTGATTGGTTGCTATGGGCAACACCTCCACTTTTCCTTTATTAGAAAGTTTCATACATCTACCCCAATGTCTTGTCCATCAACTCTCTGCCAGTACCTCATAAACTCCAATACCCCGTCCCTTGCAAAAACCGTTTAGTTATCATCACAACGCAACTCCGCAATGGCTCATCTTACACTGACTGCATTAGAGATAAGGGAACGTTGTACACTGAGTTTTGTGTGGTGTAATCTGTCCTGTTACAGACTGATATCTGGATGGGTTCTGGAGTATAATGGTACCAGTATACAGAAAATTATATGTCAATGACTATATTAGCCAATTAAAATCTATTCAATCATGATGAAATCAAGCTATGGTTTCTGGATCTAAATCTTGACGTTGTCATGTACAAGAGTATAATATGTATATTGTATAATATGCTAGTAATATATGATGCTAATCACACCCCATATGTTGTAGGAAATAGATCGTCTTGCAGAAACTAGATAGGAACTGCTTAAAGAGATTAATTATCAGTTGATATAAGTAGTTCTGGATAATTCAACCAATGTTCTCTCAGCTTTGTCAAATGGTGATCTTTACACACAGGTTCAATCTCCTCAATATCCTGAATGTGGGATCTAGATGTCATCAACACCCAGACCTCGGGATCTAGATGTCACCAGCAATCAGACTGGGGGATCTAGATGTCACCAGCACTCAGACCTCGGGGGATCTAGATGTCACCAGCACTCAGACCTTGGGATATCTAGATGTCACCAGCACTCAGACCTTGGGATATCTAGATGTCACCAGCACTCAGACCTTGGGATATCTAGATGTCACCAGCACTCAGACCTTGGGATATCTAGATGTCACCAGCACTCAGACCTTGGGATATCTAGATGTCACCAGCACTCAGACCTTGGGATATCTAGATGTCACCAGCACTCAGACCTCGGGATCTAGATGTCACCAGCACTCAGACCTCGGGATCTAGATGTCACCAGCAATCAGACCTCGGGATCTAGATGTCACCAGCAATCAGACCTCGGGATCTAGATGTCACCAGCAATCAGACCTCGGGATCTAGATGTCACCAGCAATCAGACCTCGGGATCTAGATGTCACCAGCACTCAGACCTCGGGGGATCTAGATGTCACCAGCACTCATCATCATCATCATCATTTATTTATATAGCGCCACTAATTCCGCAGCGCTGTACAGAGAACTCATTCACATCAGTCCCTGCCCCATTGGAGCTTACAGTCTAAATTCCCTACTATAGACACACACTCACACAGACAGACCGAGAGGGAGACAGACAAAGAGGGAGAGCCTAGGGTCAATTTTTGATTGCAGCCAATTAACGTACCAGTATGTTTTTGGAGTGTGGGAGGAAACCGGAGCACCCGGAGGAAACCCACGCAAACACAGGGAGAACATACAAACTCCACACAGATAAGGCCATGGTCGGGAATCGAACTCATGACCCCAGTGCTGTGAGGCAGACGTGCTAACCACTAGGCCACTGTGCTGCCCACTCAGACCTCAGACCTCGGGGGATCTAGATGTCACCAGCACTCAGACCTCGGGATCTAGATGTCACCAGCACTCAGACCTCGCGGGATCTAGATGTCACCAGCACTCAGACTTTGGGATATCTAGATGTCACCAGCACTCAGACCGGGGGATCTAGATGCCATCAGCAGTCAGACCTCGGGGGATCTAGATGTCACCAGCACTCAGACCTTGGGATATCTAGATGTCACCAGCACTCAGACCGGGGGATCTAGATGCCATCAGCACCCAGATCTCGGGATCTAGATTCATCAGCACCCAGATCTCGGGATCTAGATTCATCAGCACCCAGGCCTCGGGATCTAGATTTTATCACCAGACTGCGGAAACTAGATTCCTCCAGAAATTGTACTGCAGAAGTACTTTGTAGCCCTGATCTCACCTCTAGATGTGACTGTGGTAGCGTCTGACCTATGGCCTCCCACTGACCCTTTGATATAATCCAATTTTTCCTGTTTGATTGGCTGACATGTCACTCGCCCTGCAAAGAGAATGAAACACTGTATGAAGAACCCGTTATTGTCTGGATGTTGTGATTGTAAGATAGATAGAAATTTGGTGGATATAAAATGCCATACAGGACAAAACTGTGTATACAGGTTATTGAAAACCTAAAAAAAACCATAAGCCTGGTAGACTGAGACAGTATAAGGATAAGACATTCACAAGATATTTGCTGGGGTCAGAGATGGGATTGGAGAGCGAGACAAGAAAGCCAGCATTCCCCTTATGAGATGGGTCCGTCTGAGAGTGTGTTTTCTTCTAATCCTTTGTTGGTTACGGACAGGTCAATAGAGGGAAGACAGACCCTTACATAAAGGACACCGATCTGTATAAACCCTACAGACAGACCTTGCTGCAGACAGCAACGTCTGTCTGGGTCACAACATCTGTTATACCTTAAGATCTTAATTTCCCCATTTTACGAATAGCACTATAAAGAGGCAATTTACAGGGACTCTAAGCTTATACTATACTCTTGTATTATCTAATGCAGTGATGGGCAAACTACAGCCCGCGGGCCAGATCCGGCCCGCCAAAATTTTAAAAAATTTCATTAAAATATGCATAAAATGATTAGGGCCGACCCTGTGTGTCAGAACCTTCATTTTCATGCCTTCCCAGCTATTTCCTCCATTACACTTCATCCTCCTTCCTAAAAGGACACTTCGTATGTCAATCACTCAAAAACCTGCCCACCCCTTAATGGCTGAAAGTCATGTGAGAAGAGATGGGCTGGGCCATATACTAAGGCGGATTTCGATTGGCTGCTGTGTTGTCAGTTAGTGGCTCACCAGAAAGACGGATCTACAACAACCTACTGAAATTAGTGCTGTGTCTGTACGATCGCTGCACTTATAGAGGTAACACTGCTATATAACACCCTCCCGTCCCATTCAAAAAATTTGTATTATATATTTCGATATTTGAGTTTTTTAATAAATTATATTGGCCCGCCTAAAGTTTTTCTTTTTTATTTGGCCCGCTCCTGAAAAAGTTTGCCCATCACTGATCTAATGTAATAGCTAAAGATGAACATAGGAATATACTCCAGTTCTGGGACCTAGTTTATATCACAGTGCTATCTGATCTGCTTGCAGAGTGGTAATTCAATAAAGTGTCCATCGTTCTTTCATCCCATAATCTCACTGTGCCCTGTCAGAGCCCCCTGTCAATCGTGTCTGATGTGTGGTAATATTCTCACTACTGGTTACCTAACTCAACAAACCCTAAATGATCTACTTAATGAACACAATTCCTGATTTGCTGCTTACTAAATACTATACTAAATAGTATTTCTGATTGGGCAATGACTTCTTCCTGCAGTTAGAGTTCATTAGGTCCATCCACATTGGGTTCATTACACTCATTACATTCTCAATGGTTACCTAATTCTGTAATGGAGAGAGATAGAGTGAAGAAGAGGGAAATAGTATAATAATAAAAGTAATTATCTAAAATAAAAACATAGAAATGATTGTGATATTTAAACATGTGGTGGATCATGGCTCAGGGCTTTCTTGATGAAACCCCACACTGGGATGTCTGTGACTAGGCCCAACTCTTCAAGTCCCTTATCCTCTCCCAATCCTCTAACCCCCGCCGCCTCTTCGCCACCTTCAGCACTCTCCTGGCCCCGCCCCCTCCTCCCTGACTGCCTCCGACTTCGCCTCCTTTTTTTCCTCTAAAATTGAGGCCATCCGACTTGAAATCTCCTCCTCCACCCCCCCCCACTCTTCCGTCCTCCCCCCCTAGCCACCCTCCCCTCCACTCCTTCCGCCCTACCTCGGGTGAGGAAGTCCACTCTCTCATTTCATCCCCCCCCCCCCTCTACCTGTCCCCTCCCACCTTCTTTGCTCCCTTTCCCCCCACTACCTGTTCCCACCTCGCTCACCTCTTTAATCTCTCCCTCTCCTCCGGCATCTTCTCCTCCTCCTTCAAACATGCTCTTGTTTCCCCCATTCTTAAAAAACCTAATCTTGACCCCACTTCTCCCTCTAAATATCGGCCCATTTCTCTTCTCCCCTTTGCCTCCAAAATTCTCGAGAGTCTCGTCTGTAGCCGTCTCTCCTCCTACCTTTCTGAACACTCCCTGCTCGATCGTTTCCACTTTGGTTTCCGTCCCCTACACTCCACTGAAACTGCCCTGGCTAAAGTAACCAATGATCTCCTCTCGGCTAAAGCCAGGGGCCACTTCTCCCTTCTCGATCTCTCTGCAGCCTTTGACACCGTCGACCACCCCCTTCTTCTCCATACCCTCCAGTGCTTTGGCCTCTCCGGCCCAGTCCTGTCCTGGTTCACCTCTTACCTTTCTGACCGTTCCTTCTCCGTCACCTCCTCTGGGTCTATCTCCCCCTCGTCCACCCTTCCAGTCGGGGTCCCTCAGGGCTCTGTTTTGGTACCCTTACTCTTCTCTCTATACACCTCTTCCCTAAGTGAACTCATCAGCTCCTTCGGCCTCAACTATCATCTCTACGCTGACGACACTCAACTTTACCTCTCCTCTCCTGATCTCTCTCCCTCCCTCCTCTCTAGGGTGTCCACCTGCCTCTCTGCCATCTCCTCCTGGATGTCCTCTTGATACCTAAAACTTAACCTCCCCAAAACTGAACTCATAGTCTTCCCTCCCCCTCGCCCCCTTCTGACCTCTCTATCACTGTCGACAACACCTCTATCTCCCCTGTCCCCCAACTTCGCTGCCTTGGGCTCATCCTCGACTCCTCTCTCTCCTTTGGCCCCCACATTCTCTCTCTTGCTAAATCCTGCCGCTTCCAGCTGCGTAACATCGCACGCATCCGGCCCTTCCTTTCCCAAGATGCCACTAAATGTCTTAATTACTCTCTGATCATCTCCCGCATAGACTACTGTAACCTCCTCCTTACTGGCCTCCCCCACTCTCACCTCGCTCCCCTTCGATCTGTACTTAACGCTGCCGCTAGGCTCATCTTCCTTTCTCGCCGCTCCTCTTCTGTCTCCCCCCTCTACCAATCCCTTCACTGGCTCCCCTTACCCTACAGAATCCTGTTCAAGCTCCTCACTCTTACATACAAGGCCCTCGCCAACTCCACAGCACCCTACATCTCCTCCCTCCTCTCTATTCATGCTCCATCCCGCCCTCTCCGATCGGCCAGTGACCGTCGCCTCTCTTCCCCCCTGATCACTTCCTCCCACGCGCGTATCCAAGACTTCTTCCGCGCGGCCCCCCTCCACTGGAACCAGCTCTCCCGCTCCATCAGAACTTCCCCTAATCTGTCCAGTTTCAAAAGGTGTCTAAAAACCCACCTTTTTCTTAAAGCCTTTCTGTCTCCCACTTAACTTCCTACCTTTTCTTCTGACTCTTCCCCCTCATTCCCCTCCCCCTATCCTTATCCTCCGTTCCTCCTTCTCTCCCTCTCTCCCCTGTGTCTCTCTGTCAGTCTTCCCCTCCCCTTAGATTGTACGCTCCTTCGAGCAGGGTCTTCTCTCCTCCTGTCTCCACCACTTTTAACTCTGCTCGCCAGCTACCTAGCCTTACTTCTTGATGACCCTCTTCCCCCATCCCCTCTCGCTTCCTCCTCTTCCCCTGGGGGTCTCCCTCTAATCCGTGCCCTCCCTCCTTGGTGCCGTTGTTGGCTGACCTTCCCCCGCTCCTCTAGCTGTGCCTTGAGCTCACTGAGTCACTGTGATTATTGTTTACTGTTCTGTGCCGTCTCTCCTCGTATTGTTATTTTGTTTGTCCCTGTACGACGCCGCGGACACCTAGTGGCGCCTTATAAATAAAAATTAATGATAATAATAATAAAACTCCAGTACTAACAATTATACCCTCTAGCATGGAACATGGGACACTCCATTAAACATACATGTCTATATACTTGCAGGCAGTATCATGCGTGAGTGCACCAAACAACAATCCATTGGTTACATTAATGTCCGCATACATTACGGTAGAACAATAATGTGTTCTGGTCGCTCTGTATAATAGTGATTTTATCATCTTTTCATTATACACTGTTTACAAGTTACACAATGGTGTTGCTGGTAGGAATAATTTGACTATGTCACAATGGGAAAAGTTAGCTCGACCATGAAGAAGTTCAGATTGCTGTAAAGTATTAAACGCAAGCTGCGATAAAGCCTCTGGGGGGAGAGACTCTGGGGCAGTATACTAGATAAGGAGGATTAATTGGCGTAGCGAGCAGAATAAACCTGTAATCGGGGCCCCCTGGGGAAGGTGACGCAGATAGATAACTGAACATCTCCCCTGTGTACACAGAACAGCTGGCTGCGTCCCTCAGCTCAGGTTATTATAGCTGGAGTCAGCCGGGAAATGCACATAATAACTGCTCTCAGCTTTCCTCCCACTGCAAATAAAGCCCCTGGATAATGAGTATGAAAGATGTGACATATATATCCTGATGGGGAATGTAAAAATAACTAGAGGTGTATAGAGAAATCACATCCAGTCTAAAGCCAGCGTCACTTCACAGCTGTGATCCCCTAATCTGAATACTCCTACACAACAGTCCCTATTTATATAAGCACCTACACACAACAGAAATATTGGATATATAACTTATATTACTGGTTACAGTGCCTTTATGTGACACTATACAAATAAGTATAATCTGTCAGTTCTGATGTCATCACTTGTGTATTATAAGGAATAATGCAGTCCCTGCGGTAACGTATTATGGACATTAGAAGTCACCTTGGACTTCTGTGTCGTGTATACAAGCGTTCAGTGAGAGGGGTGACTGGTAATATCTATGTAATGATCCGTAAGGATCGCATTATGCCAGAGACTCACTGTGCGATTGGCCGGTCCTGACCTCTGACCTGTCCGCGGGGTGCAGCTCCTTCTTCTCCTCCTCTTTGTGCAGGGAGAAAACGGAGGTGACGATGGGCTCAGCTGTGTATAGAGGAGAGAGAGCGTCATCCCTGACATTGGCCGGACTGAGATCAGCGAGATCCGTCTCTATCTCTCCATGTGCGTCCTGCCTTATACCACAGACATAGGCATGAGTGACATACAGATAACAGCAGATTACATAGCCCAGTGTAAGGAAGATTTATATTACATGCAACAGAATGCAGATCAGTGGTGCCATCTAGTGTGCAATAAGGAGAAGACAGTCGTATGGTGATGAATTACGCAGGTGACACCGGTACTGTGCATTCAGTGCTCCCACTGCGGACTCACCGGCGCTGTGCGTGAGGCTCTGCTGCGGGAGGTCGTCCTGTTTTATCCTCAGCAATATATCCGGGCTACACGCTGGGGAAGAAGCAGAAGACATTACTGTGAAGATACCGGGTTTATCTGACCCAGTGCTATCCAGTACCTTCTAGGATTCGTATGGTCACTCAGGCAAAATGCAGTTATACAAATACAACAGTATATTTATTGTCATACAAACAACACTAGAGTATTATATACACACAGTAAATAAATGCCAGGCAGATTTACCACATCATCTGTCCCTTACCCCAATAACTTAAGGAGATATAGTCACCTGCTGTCCAGACTTCATGACCCATGGATCCCTCTCAGCTGCATATATAGACTCGAGTTAGAAAACGACAATTCAAAACTCCATCTTGCACCTTCCTGAATGAAATCCAAGCACGAACACCCCTCCCCCCTGGAGTTGTTCCTTATATATCACAGGTCTAATTTCCACAGTCTTTCCCCTCCCTGGGCAAACCCCTGTGTCTATTCTACTTAACCATTGGTCAGTGCTGGACTAAGGGGGGTGGGGGGTTTGGACAGGGGAGTGAAGATGACCTGTCCCTCCAGAGAACCTCCCCTGTTAGATGGCCTCTCTCTGGACTAGCCTGGTGAGAACAATGGACACTAATTAGTTTTTCTACTCCAGCACTTGGCAACCTGATCCCTACCCACAATCCCCCTGGCTTCGGCTTAAGGACAATGAATAGCAACCTTACTTCAAGTTATCAATATACAATAAACAATATACATATGTACACTGAACTACAATGTCCCCTTAGCCACATGTTATTGGACAATGCAGTTGTAGTCTGGTGAGCTGGGGAACAAACAGCATGGGCTATAAAAAGTACTATAATCCACATTATGTGAGAAATGAGACATGCTCACAGGGTTATCAAACTCATCTCGTCACAATTACCAAGGTACTACTAATCATTCCCACTCTGGATAACTGGGTTCCGATACACGCAACGGTGCTGATCATAACCATGTCCTCTGCAACAAAGACCCTCATGTAGACAAATGACGAACACAATCTCACCCCAGGAGACAGCTCAGAAGCTGGAGAACTGTCCCCTTTAGATTTGGGTGTCCATGGAATGCCATCTCTGGGTTCCCATTTAAAATCGATGGGCCAGTTTCAATAGTAGGGTTTACAAATATCAAGGTCTAAGGTATCACTTTGTTCCTAATTATGCCTTTTACTGCCAAAAAGTCACACTCTTCATAAAATGTATTAACTTGTTCCACAATTCCCCAATCTGTATGTGGGCATCACATGGAATGTTATGGCGTATTATCTGTGTAATCTCATGATAAGACATATGGTAGCATCTCATAGTCCTTTCTAACCATATACCATTTCCCAAACACATCGGTTTTCTCCCAATATCTTGTTATAGAGGTGCCCCAGCTTTGGTATATACAAAGATCTGTCTACTAAGCTTATACACCGGACTGTGCCGGAGACATGAAGACAACCGCTGAGACTGGAAGAAAGACTGTTTCACCATCAGCACAGAAAGGGGCTCATCAGTGTAAGGGAAGTCAGACTATGGAACGCTTTCTATGGAGGTGGTGATGGCCGTGTCATTACATGGATTTACAATGGATTGGAGCCATCTTTACATTAAATGATTATTAGACCATACTAGTCGATGAATGATCCAGTGAATTAAGCTGATTGCCATGTAAGGGGTCAGGAAGAATTATTTTCTCTGCAGCGAGGGTAAAGTGAAAAGACCCCAATGCACCACAGGTGTTGTATTTCCACTGTACTTGTCTCCTGATTGGGCAATACCTGGATGGTAACAATTTAGCAGACTGCGTTATATACTGTGCATCTGCCGTCTCCCCTGCGTCTCTCTAATTCTCCCACACCTTGTGCTTATGGCAGCGGGTACGAACCTCACATGATGTGAGACCCGCCTCATACTTTATGTTTTGTGAGACAATGATGTGAATATCCTGTGATACATAAATCTGTAAAAATAAAAGAATATGTGAGAAATCGGGGCAAAGCCAAGCTACAATATAATCCACATCTACCCTGCATCTATTATACCGTTTTCAGCCATCACAATTAATCCTCAACCCTTGCGGCACTGGTCGGCCCAGTTGTACCCGTGAGAAAAAGAAGGGCGCACCGAATTTTTGCTCAGAGATGAGGAAACACAATACCACTCACCTGGGTGGGCGCTGGGCTTGGCTCCTCTCCTCCTGCATGGATCCAGCTGGGAGATCCTCTCTTGTTTCAGTCCCATGATCCAGCCGGGCTCTCCGGGTGAAGGGGCTGCAGTAATAGAGACCTAATTATCCTTCCTGACCACATCATGACACATATATAGAGTGTAAGGGCGATATAAGCTGTGGTGAAGCTGCTGAGCCAGTTCCTCATAGTAGGGTGCGATTCCCGATCCTTCATAGGATGGTGTGATTCCACATCCCCAATAGGGTGGAGCGATTCCCCATCCCTCATAGTAGGGTGCGATTCCCGATCCTTCACAGGACGGTGTGATTCCACATCCCCATAGAACGGTGTGATTCCCCATCCCCATAGGACGGTGTGATTCCCCATCCCCCATAGGACGGTGTGATTCCCCATCCCCCATAGGGCGGTGTGATTCCCCATAGGACGGTGTGATTCCCCATCCCCCATAGGACGGTGTGATTCCCCATCCCCCATAGGACGGTGTGATTCCCCATCCCCCATAGGACGGTGTGATTCCCCATCCCCCATAGGACGGTGTGATTCCCCATCCCCCATAGGACGGTGTGATTCCCCATCCCCCATAGGACGGTGTGATTCCCCATCCCCCATAGGACGGTGTGATTCCCCATCCCTCATAGGACGGTGTGATTCCCCATAGGGTGGTGTGATTCCCCATCCCCCAGAGGGCGGTGTGATTTCCCATCCCCCATAGGACGGTGTGATTCCCCATCCCCCATAGGACGGTGTGATTCCCCATCCCCCATAGGGCGGTGTGATTCCCCATCACCCATAGGGCGGTGTGATTCCCCATCACCCATAGGACGGTGTGATTCCCCATCCCCCATAGGACGGTGTGATTCCCCATCCCCCATAGGACGGTGTGATTCCCCATCCCCCATAGGACGGTGTGATTCCCCATCCCCCATAGGACGGTGTGATTCCCCATCCCCCATAGGACGGTGTGATTCCCCATCCCCCATAGGGAAGTGTGATTCCCCATCCCCCATAGGACGGTGTGATTCCCCATCCCCCATAGGACGGTGTGATTCCCCATCCCCCATAGGAAGGTGTGATTCCACATCCCTCATTGGACGGTGTGATTCCCCATAGGACGGTGTGATTCCACATCCCCAATAGGACGGTGTGATTCCACATCCCCCATAGGACGGTGTGATTCCACATCCCCCATAGGACGGTGTGATTCCACATCCCCCATAGGACGGTGTGATTCCACATCCCCCATAGGACGGTGTGATTCCACATCCCCCATAGGACGGTGTGATTCCACATCCCCCATAGGACGGTGTGATTCCACATCCCCCATAGGACGGTGTGATTCCACATCCCCCATAGGACGGTGTGATTCCACATCCCCCATAGGACGGTGTGATTCCCCATCCCTCATAGGACGGTGTGATTCCCCATCCCTCATAGGACGGTGTGATTCCCCATCCCTCACAATACATTGTATAACGCTGATCGAGCCTCCGAGTCCATTCAGGGCCAAGACTATCCATAGGTCATCTCTAACCTATACCTACTCCTCAGCCACTGTAGATTGTAAGCTCTTCTGAGCAGGATCTTCACTATAAGTGTGTGCCAGTGTACATGTGTATCTGTCATTTTACTGAAATTTACAACACTGAGCAATAAGACTAAATATATAAAAAATAATAATACCATAGTAGGCCAATCCTTGTCATACTGTATTATACAATATGGCCTGTAATAGTAAGGATGTCCCTATCCAGCATGCCAGTGGTACAGCTTATTAGGATGGGAGTGTGGCTGGTACTGTGCAGATTGGATTGACGCAATCCTGCAAGGAACGGCAGAGAGGAAGAACTCTCACCTGCGCTGGCGACGCCTCTGTCCGTCTCACAGACCTCGATGTACATGTCTTTAACCTTCTTAATCCGAAACAAGACGTCGGGGTTGAGGATCTGAAAGCCTGCAGGACAGAGAGAGCTACAAGTCACTGTGCCCGGTATGCGTGTAGTATCAGAGTACCGTCACCGCTGCCATCGTTCTACGGTCTCCTGTGCTTAGGACGACACTGGTGAATATACAGAAGTGGACACTCGTGTTGTGATATCAGGAAACTGGCCCAATATCCAGCCTGCGTGGCCCGCACAGTTATTTATTATGGTTTATTTATAGAACGCCAATCATATTATACATGAGTATACAAATTAGCACCCAAGGGTCCAGAATGAGTGTACGCAATGCATAGAACCCCCCAAGCCCCCCGCCCCATCGATCACAATCACTCACAGCTCAGGTGAGAACGGGTTCATCAGTGTCACACCAATCATATAACGTAGGTACGCAGGCTGGTGACTGGCACAGAACCTCCTTCTCTTACATCACATTTTCCCACATACTATCAGGCCACTAATTGCCCATGGTAGGTGCATGGTACAGACCGAGAACTTGGCAAGAAGAAAAGCCGGAATACACCTACTTACCTACTGAGTCCTGTCTAATCTGAGGGTATCACCCTATAGGACCATCACATTGGGATGAACTGTATGTATATGATGATTGTATGTGTGAGAATGAAGGTGGCAGATGGAATGACTGCCCACATACCCATGGCTTCCAGTGAAGAGTGGATCTGCCGCATCACCTTCTTGTACAGTTCCCTCTGCCAGTCCTCTAACACACCCCACTCCTCAGCGGAGAAGCAGGCTGCCACGTCGTGGAAAGTCACCGACACCTAGAGAGGAAGACGGGATATATATATAGTTAGTCATAAGATCAGGTTAGGGGTACTGTCTCCTGGGGTTAGACGGCTGAACGTCACATGCTTTAGTCAGATAAATCAGACCAGTCTAGTGTTTTGGTTCAACTAGATTTATTCTCCAGACTTAATATAAACAGACAGAAACAAAAGTCCTAACCTGTCCAGCTTTTAACTTGTCACACAGGAACCTCTCTTACCTGTGCAGGACCTTGTGTCCCACACACACACAAATTACAGGACTTACTGGTCACCGTTTGCAGTGTCGCTCAGGGGCCACCTGACCTCCTCCCCAGGTCTGAGAGACTGAATTTACTGCCTTGCAGCATTTTAACAGCCCAACACAGGAGCAACTTTTGATTATTATTAGAGTGAACTACAACATACGCTGGTAAATTGGAAGACCTGGAATGGTCCTTATGAATGGAGCCCACCCTTCTCTCTCCATTCATACCCCATACATCTGTTGGCAGTGACCTCACTGAAGGATCATGACAAATATCCAACAGACATTAAAACCCAGGGAGCATTCTGATGGATTCAGCATACACCATGCACATTAAATGAACATTAAGACCTTAAATTAATGTAAAACGCTCCAAATTTATACTAAGACTCGATCGCTTGTGACAAAATCTAAAATTAATTCTTACCCCTTAAGATGAATATAAGTTGATATAAATTACAATTCATCAATATTAAGCCCATTAAATTCATGTAAGAAGTTTAAAATGACTAAGACCTTTTTAAAATGAATTTAACTATTTAACAAGTTAATATGATGTGTCCATAATAATAAGATGTAGAATTAATGAGACAGAGACAAGGTGCTCCGGTTGACAAGGGAACAAGCCCCCTTCAGTTGCAGAATATCCAGAACTCTGTTTAACCAGACTCTTTATTATAACCTGAAAATCAGCGGCAGAAACACCAGGCAGATAATCATCCACCCTAACCAGGTTCTATGTCGGGGGAATACTACTCCCTGAAAATATCCAACGCCTACTGTGGCAGGATGGACCGCCTATGTCACCCTGTCTGTTGTTGCTGGGAACCGGCTGGGCTTACTTTGCCACTGTTCCCTTTCGTTATCACAAAATGCGCCTTCTAACCGCAGTAGGAGGGGCTTACACGAGCTGCCACCACTGGACTCCTTACTGGCTGCCAGAACCGGGTTCCTTCTGGGTAACTGTCACTGCTAAGGTACCCCCTGCTGGTACACCTGGGCTTGTACCCCTGACCTCTTACTATAGATCAGAGTTGCTGTGGATGGATCCCCCCTGGCCTATCACACTGGCCAGAGCTGCAGGGTAGCGGGGAGAGAGGTTGTACTGGATGCTGGGTCCAAACCTCAGACAGCCAGAAAAGGATTCGATTTTGGGTCTAATCTGTAGGTCACAGGATTTTCAGCATGGAGCAGTTCTCAAGCAGGTCTCTGCAGCAAGTGATGTTCATTTGCTCTCACACTGGTTGAAGGTACCAGTGATCAGGTCAGATGGAACAAGAATGACACATTCAGTACAAACCAGTGCTGTGTTATACAGTTTTGGACACAGCCTCACAGCATAAGCAGCACCTGCGGTCTGAGTTATCTTTAGTACCAGGATGCAATATATTTACCCAAACATGGATTTAAATTTAATTTATACTTAACACAATTTACACTTTTCTGCGATACCGAATCCCACTGACCGGAGATTTCCTTTCACTTTAACCAGGATACAGACAACGGCTCCCTGCCGTACATTCAAGTGTTGGTCGCTCACATTGGACAGACTTATTTAGCATTTCCTGCTATCCACAAAACAGACTCACTTCCCACGATTACTTGAAAAAGTCTGTGGTCCAGACGAAACGCGTCGCTCTATCCATGCTGCCTGTACTACCTGGATTGTATAATTTCTATGAGGAATTTGTTAACAAGTGGAACTATCTTTTTTTGATACTTGTATCTTGTCCGGACCCGTAGGAGGTGCGCACCGAAGATACTTTCTACACTGCTCCATCCCGTGATCTGCAGTGACGGCAAGAAGGTAAAACCTTTTATTACTCTCTGACCCACTGATAGGATGTGCTGGGAGCAAGATCGGAGGTTATAATTCCCGGAGGCCTGTTCATTTCAACTCGATTTTAGCCGCTTAGCCGGTAAGAAGATTTATCTAACGGGTGATTACTACTGACTGCCCCAGTTACAGCGATATCAGCCTGCATGTGGTCTTTGTTTCTGCCAACCGTACTGACGCCCAAAAGGAGTTACTCTTTTTCCTCATTTAAAGTGGATAATTGTTTGACTTTTCAATACACTCATAGAAGTGGATGTAAATGATCTAAAAGTCATTTCTATACAAATTTGTCTTCTTTTGACTATCAATCCGGAAAGACATATCTATATACAATCTTTTTGACGTCAACATCATTTGAATCGGACGTTCTTTTTCAACTTATGGAGATTTAAGTGCATATGTGCAATTCATGTGATTTTTATTTGTTTTAAGATTTTTAATATTATTTGTATGAAGGCATATTTCTTCCTTGCATGGTATTTACTTTATATGTGTTTACTTATGCCTAGTTAGATAGTATGTATGTATGTATGTATGTATGTATGTATGTATGTATGCGTGTATCCAATTCTCATTCATGCATTATTATCTCTACATATACCCTTCGTTAGCCTATACTGTCTCCAGGCATATTTATATATGATAGTGTTTTAAACCTTTTTAAACATTTGTATTCAGTATTTCTGCGCAACTCCATGTTTTTCTCACTTCCCACATATGCCTAATTGGAGATTTCCTCAAGCAAAGCTACAAAAGCCCCAAACAAGACATTTCCTCAACCAAAATACACAAACAACTTCCTCAACAAACCCTTATTGCATCAGAAATGAATACCTCAGAAATGAATGCCATTCCTCTACAAAGTGCCACACAATATAGTAAAATTAGTACATTGCAATGATATAAATAAGCGATCTGCGCTATTTCCTTTAAATAAACTTATACCATAAGTCATTTATAAGTGATTCAGTCACACCTACAATAACAATTGTCTTTCTAGATCCCGACAAGGGTTTGGTGGAGTGTACTTATCTAAAGGCAGCCGCAGGTTTCGGAGAGCTTCCTCCAATGTTATGCTTTGTGCCGAATGATACGCAATAATGGGTGGATATCAGACCCTTTCCCTCTCACCAGGTTAAAAAGCCAGGGCGCCCCCATCTCCAAATGGTTGTTGCAGCAGACAGATAGCGGCACCCTCCCACTGACCTGACGTTTACTATTAGCACGTTTCTAGAACCTGTCGCTCCGCGAGTACACTAGGTTAGGTTTCCCTTTTTGTTGTCTCTCTTTCTGGTTTGACTGGACTGTCTGCCCGCCCCATGATGGGTAGACCTCAGGAGTGTTGGGTATAATGAGGGAAGTTGGATCCTCGAAACCACCACCCTGCCCAACACCACCCTGTCCACACCACCACCACCACTCTGCCCCATACCACCCTGCTCACCACCACCAATCTGCCCAACACCACCACCACTCTGCCCAACACCCCACCACCATCCTGCCCACCACCACCACACAGGGGCGGATCTAGACTATTGATATACCCGGGGCGATTTTAGGGGGGGGGGGGGGGGGGGGGGGGGGGGGGGGGGGTTAGACCCCGCCCCCTTTCTGATTTCTAAGGCTGCCGGCGGCTGCACAGTATGTGCAGGTCCGCTTGGCAGTGGCAGTGTGCTGCCCCGCTGCTCTGATTGTGTTTAAAACACAATCAGAGCAGCCGGGCAGCACACTGTCACTACCGAACGGACCTGCACAGTGTGCAGCCGTCGGCAGCTAGCCACTGCTAGGGGAGACGATCGCTTTACAAATCTACAATAATAATAATAATAAAAGGAGTCTCTAGGAAAAGTGCATATCCTGCCCGTTGCTGGCCAGGACAAAAATCAGACTGAAATCAAACCATAAATCCGACTGGCCTAGAACTTCCCTAGTGTTATCCTGAACATGATCAATCCTACATGATGTTAAAGAACAGAAGAGGTCTACTGACCTGATACATGTGGGCGGACATGTTGTAGCATCCGTCTTTCAGGAACAGTGAAGAACAATGACATTCACAGTGGAGGAGGCGAGTGTCTGGTGCCGGCCGCAACTCCTCGATGACCTGCAGGGGGAGAGCAGAAGTTAGTCAGAGGTGACCTTACAACTAGGCCAACACGTAACCACAGAAGATCTCTCAGAGGACAACATCATTGGGATCTACTGGTTGGATAAGCTGTGTAAAGTTAAGTAAGATCTTACGCGTCCGTTATAATAAAAACGTCCTCATAAGTTACACTAGGTGGTACATTATCCCATGCAGAAACATTACAGTTATAAGGTAAGAGGTCCAAAATATGCTATAAAACACATCATTTATATATATCTGGAGAGCAGTGATGTCACACTTGTAAAATATAACATATGTGCAGAGCAGTGATGTCACTGGCGTCACATGACTGGGTGTAAGAGTGCTGCGATGAAATATACAGTGGTGCTAGAAAGTTTGTGAACCCTTTAGAATTTTCTGCATTAATGTGTTCAGTTACTGAAAGCATAGCGTCATATGCTTTATCTGATAGCTTCACATGCTTTATCTGATAGCTTCACATGCTTTATCTGATAGCTTCACATGCTTTATCTGATAGCTTCATGCGCTTTATCTGACAACGAAACATAATGTTGCATAATGTTGATCAATAAATGATTGAAATGATATAAACGCATTTGTGTGTTGTCCTGTGGTTTGATATGTGGACATAGGGACGTATACAGCTCATGATAGCCCCCTCAATGACTGGACACTGTACGCACGGCATTGAAGGAGTACTTTTAAGGGAATGGGAACGCCTTAATGTAACATGGCCACACACCCATGTCTGCGTGGCAGCACAAGCACAATACCCCAATTCTAAATATTTTGAAAGCCACACAGTTTTTACTGCTTTGCCAGCTGTGCAGGGACCAAGTTCAATGTCCTCCTGCTTTTACAGGTTCACAAAGAAGCAAAGTCCACAGAGACTTATCCAGCAAGCACAAGTCAGGACCAGTCGTAACCCCTTGTCAGCCTGTCTGAACTAGAAGGACAGGGATAGATGTCGACCTCAGTTTATGGCCTTGGTAAGGGCTGATCTCAGATAACAATTCCCAGCTGGATTGGGTGCTTGTATAATGGAGGACAACCACTGAGCCTTCCCCAAGTCCTCGGTTGCAGAAGACACCCACCTGAAAAGGGCTCTGGGAAGTCTGGCTAATGCTGGAGAAGAACAAAGGACACTCATTTGTTTAGCCAAAAAAAGAACTCACTTAAGTCCATGTCCCATCTCTGAATTAACTTTAAAGCCAAACTGGGTCTACAGCTTAACGGCACTTTTTGCTCAACAAGGCCGACCTGGAGCGGAAAAAGCCAGTGGCCAGAACATCCTCTCTGTGCGTCCTGATAACCTGCTGAAATTAGCCCTCTAAGGGGACATGTTGGAGAATCTAGCGGCACATACAGTATTCACCTGGTGACTGATATAAGAATACATAAACCAACCATTATAATAGCAGTTTCAAAGCACTAACACATGGTATGCAATATAGTCCAGGCTGAGAGGGGATGACAAGCAGGCTAAACCTTTATTTACAATATGCCCAGAACCCTGCTCTCGCCACACCGGGCTATGCAATGCCCAGCCAGATTGCCAAGGCTTCACTAAGTGTTTTGAGATATGGGGGATATATATCTTATTAGGGAATATGGTGCACACAGATAACGTGTGTACATTCATGCAGCAATATAAGTAACTTTAATTTGCAGGGAAAACCCCTCAACTACCTCCGAGGAATGGGCAATATGGCATATACGCTGCCCCCCATCACTCCTTACCTTGTATACAAGGCAGACGATGGGTATCCCTGGCTGGTATCAAGGGGAGAACAAGTCACAGGCTGGAGGGAAATAAGACGAGTGATGGGCAGGGAGGAGAGTAAATAACAATATCCGGCTAACGTCAGCAGTGGTGACACTGACACCATCAGGCTGATATCTCTGACATCAGCCCCGACACCCCAATATGATGTGGCCACGCCCCCTTCTGGTGCTTGGTGGCTGCCACGCCCACGCGGGACCTCCAGGTTAGGGCACCTGAGATATCCTGATGGTGATAGTGAGACCCCCCCCCCGGGGGTCCTGGTGAGACCGCAGCCCCAGGGAGCACTACAACCCCCAGCATGCCCTGGTTCCTGGATGTGCACCTCATATCCTTCTCCTCAAGACCCAGCCTCTTATACAGAGAGAGATCACCTGGTAATAACCACACCCAGCATGTAAAACCAGGGAGCATTCTGGAGGATAGGGACAGTGGCAGCAATGGAGATTAACTACAGGAGAACATGACATCATGTATGTACACACAGGGCCATAGGAGGAACATGACATCATGTATGTACACAGAGCCATAGGAGGAACATGACATCATGTATGTACACAGAGCCATAGGAGGAACATGACATCATACATGTACACACAGGGCCATAGGAGGAACATGACATCATACATGTACACACAGGGCCATAGGAGGAACATGACATCATACATGTACACACAGGGCCATAGGAGGAACATGACATCATACATGTACACACAGAGCCATAGGAGGAACATGACATCATGTATGTACACAGAGCCATAGGAGGAACATGACATCATGTATGTACACACAGAGCCATAGGAGGAACATGACATCATGTATGTACACACAGAGCCATAGGAGAACATGACATCATGTATGTACACAGAGCCATAGGAGAACATGACATCATGTATGTACACACAGAGCCATAGGAGAACATGACATCATGTATGTACACACAGAGCCATAGGAGAACATGACATCATGTATGTACACACAGAGCCATAGGAGGAACATGACATCATGTATGTACACACAGAGCCATAGGAGAACATGACATCATGTATGTACACAGAGCCATAGGAGGAACATGACATCATGTATGTACACACAGAGCCATAGGAGGAACATGACATCATGTATGTACACACAGAGCCATAGGAGGAACATGACATCATGTATGTACACAGAGCCATAGGAGGAACATGACATCATGTATGTACACACAGAGCCATAGGAGGAACATGACATCATGTATGTACACACAGGGCCATAGGAGGAACATGACATCATGTATGTACACACAGAGCCATAGGAGGAACATGACATCATGTATGTACACAGAGCCATAGGAGGAACATGACATCATGTATGTACACACAGAGCCATAGGAGGAACATGACATCATGTATGTACACACAGAGCCATAGGAGGAACATGACATCATGTATGTACACAGAGCCATAGGAGGAACATGACATCATGTATGTACACACAGAGCCATAGGAGGAACATGACATCATGTATGTACACACAGAGCCATAGGAGAACATGACATCATGTATGTACACACAGAGCCATAGGAGGAACATGACATCATGTATGTACACAGAGCCATAGGAGGAACATGACATCATGTATGTACACACAGAGCCATAGGAGGAACATGACATCATGTATGTACACAGAGCCATAGGAGGAACATGACATCATGTATGTACACACAGAGCCATAGGAGGAACATGACATCATGTATGTACACACAGAGCCATAGGAGGAACATGACATCATGTATGTACACACAGAGCCATAGGAGGAACATGACATCATGTATGTACACAGAGCCATAGGAGGAACATGACATCATGTATGTACACACAGAGCCATAGGAGGAACATGACATCATGTATGTACACACAGAGCCATAGGAGGAACATGACATCATGTATGTACACACAGAGCCATAGGAGAACATGACATCATGTATGTACACACAGGGCCGTACAGATATGATGACGTCATACATGTACACACAGGGCCGTACGGAGAACATGACGTCATAGGCCCAGGACAGGTGCAGCCGGTACCTGGCTCGGTGGTCACACTGCTGGGGTCATGACCGCTCTGGGGCTCCCGGAATAACGTACCAGTCACCGGCTCTACTTCATAAGTGAGATCTGCAGCGGTGTCTCCGTACACAGGGCGCCGCCATGACAGCAGCACAGCGCATGCGCGGAGCGTCCGAGTCTCCACTGACACCTCTGGAATCACAGCACACTCTGAAGCCACGCCCCCCTCTGTCACCCGCGGTGGAGGAGTCAGAGGTCTCCTGTGATTGGCTGGCGGCTCCGGAGACGTCATCTCACGTGTGCAGCGCGAGGTTCAAAGCGTGCGCTGAGGTGATTGGCTCCAAAATAGAGACCTGACTGACGTCACTGACCCATAATTACCCCACTACCCCCCTGACCGACCCATAATTACCCCACTACCCCCTGACCGACCCATAATAGCCCCACTACCCCCTGACCGACCCATACTTACCCCACTACCCCCTGACCGACCCATACTTACCCCACTACCCCCTGACCGACCCATAATAGCCCCACTACCCCCTGACCGACCCATAATAACCCCACTACCCCCTGACCGACCCATAATTACCCCACTACCCCCTGACCGACCCATACTTACCCCACTACCCCCTGACCGACCCATAATAGCCCCACTACCCCCTGACCGACCCATAATAACCCCACTACCCCCTGACCGACCCATAATTACCCCACTACCCCCTGACCGACCCATACTTACCCCACTACCCCCTGACCGACCCATAATAGCCCCACTACCCCCCTGACCGACCCATACTTACCCCACTACCCCCTGACCGACCCATACTTACCCCACTACCCCCTGACCGACCCATAATTACCCCACTACCCCCTGACCGACCCATAATAGCCCCACTACCCCCCTGACCGACCCATACTTACCCCACTACCCCCTGACCGACCCATAATTACCCCACTACCCCCTGACCGACCCATAATAGCCCCACTACCCCCCTGACCGACCCATAATTACCCCACTACCCCCTGACCGACCCATAATTACCCCACTACCCCCCTGACCGACCCATAATTACCCCACTACCCCCTGACCGACCCATAATTACCCCACTACCCCCCTGACCGACCCATAATAGCCCCACTACCCCCCTGACCGACCCATACTTACCCCACTACCCCCTGACCGACCCATAATTACCCCACTACCCCCTGACCGACCCATACTTACCCCACTACCCCCATGACTGACCCATAATTACCCCACTACCCCCATGACCGACCCATAATTACCCCACTACCCCCTGACCGACCCATACTTACCCCACTACCCCCATGACTGACCCATAATTACCCCACTACCCCCATGACCGACCCATAATTACCCCACTACCCCCCTGACCGACCCATAATAGCCCCACTACCCCCCTGACCGACCCATACTTACCCCACTACCCCCTGACCGACCCATAATTACCCCACTACCCCCTGACCGACCCATACTTACCCCACTACCCCCATGACTGACCCATAATTACCCCACTACCCCCATGACCGACCCATAATTACCCCACTACCCCCTGACCGACCCATACTTACCCCACTACCCCCATGACTGACCCATAATTACCCCACTACCCCCATGACCGACCCATAATTACCCCACTACCCCCTGACCGACCCATACTTACCCCACTACCCCCCTGACCGACCCATACTTACCCCACTACCCCCTGACCGACCCATACTTACCCCACTACCCCCCTGACCGACCCATAATTACCCCACTACCCCCCTGACCGACCCATACTTACCCCACTACCCCCTGACCGACCCATAATTACCCCACTACCCCCCTGACTGACCCATAATTACCCCACTACCCCCTGACTGACCCATAATTACCCCACTACCCCCTGACCGACCCATAATTACCCCACTACCCCCTGACCGACCCATAATTACCCCACTACCCCCTGACTGACCCATAATTACCCCACTACCCCCTGACCGACCCATAATTACCCCACTACCCCCCTGACTGACCCATAATTACCCCACTACCCCCTGACCGACCCATAATTACCCCACTACCCCCCTGACTGACCCATAATTACCCCACTACCCCCTGACTGACCCATAATTACCCCACTACCCCCTGACCGACCCATACTTACCCCACTACCCCCTGACCGACCCATAATTAACCCACTACCCCCTGACCGACCCATACTTACCCCACTACCCCCTGACCGACCCATAATTACCCCACTACCCCCTGACTGACCCATAATTACCCCACTACCCCCCTGACCGACCCATACTTACCCCACTACCCCCTGACCGACCCATAATTACCCCACTACCCCCTGACCGACCCATAATTACCCCACTACCCCCATGACTGACCCATAATTACCCCACTACCCCCATGACCGACCCATAATTACCCCACTACCCCCTGACCGACCCATACTTACCCCACTACCCCCATGACTGACCCATAATTACCCCACTACCCCCATGACCGACCCATAATTACCCCACTACCCCCTGACCGACCCATACTTACCCCACTACCCCCCTGACCGACCCATAATTACCCCACTACCCCCCTGACCGACCCATACTTACCCCACTACCCCCTGACCGACCCATAATTACCCCACTACCCCCCTGACTGACCCATAATTACCCCACTACCCCCTGACTGACCCATAATTACCCCACTACCCCCTGACCGACCCATAATTACCCCACTACCCCCTGACCGACCCATAATTACCCCACTACCCCCTGACCGACCCATAATTACCCCACTACCCCCTGACCGACCCATAATTACCCCACTACCCCCCTGACTGACCCATAATTACCCCACTACCCCCTGACTGACCCATAATTACCCCACTACCCCCTGACCGACCCATACTTACCCCACTACCCCCTGACCGACCCATAATTAACCCACTACCCCCTGACCGACCCATACTTACCCCACTACCCCCTGACCGACCCATAATTACCCCACTACCCCCTGACTGACCCATAATAACCCCACTACCCCCTGACCGACCCATAATTACCCCACTACCCCCTGACCGACCCATAATTACCCCACTACCCCCCTGACCGACCCATACTTACCCCACTACCCCCTGACCGACCCATACTTACCCCACTACCCCCCGACCGACCCATAATTACCCCACTACCCCCTGACCGACCCATAATTACCCCACTACCCCCCTGACCGACCCATATTTACCCCACTACCCCCTGACCGACCCATAATTACCCCACTACCCCCTGACCGACCCATAATTACCCCACTACCCCCCTGACCGACCCATACTTACCCCACTACCCCCTGACCGACCCATAATTACCCCACTACCCCCTGACCGACCCATAATTACCCCACTACCCCCTGACCGACCCATAATAACCCCACTACCCCCTGACCGACCCATAATAACCCCACTACCCCCTGACCGACCCATAATAACCCCCCTGACCGACCCATAATTACCCCACTACCCCCTGACCGACCCATACTTACCCCACTACCCCCCTGACCGACCCATAATTACCCCACTACCCCCTGACCGACCCATAATTACCCCACTACCCCCTGACCGACCCATAATAACCCCACTACCCCCTGAGCGACCCATAATAACCCCCCTGACCGACCCATAATTACCCCACTACCCCCGGACTGACCCATACTTACCCCACTACCCCCTGACCGACCCATAATTACCCCACTACCCCCTGACTGACCCATAATTACCCCACTACCCCCTGACTGACCCATAATTACCCCACTACCCCCTGACTGACCCATACTTACCCCACTACCCCCTGACCGACCCATAATTACCCCACTACCCCCTGACCGACCCATAATAACCCCCCTGACCGACCCATAATTACCCCACTACCCCCTGACTGACCCATAATTACCCCACTACCCCCCTGACCGACCCATAATTACCCCACTACCCCCTGACCGACCCATACTTACCCCACTACCCCCTGACCGACCCATAATAACCCCACTACCCCCTGACCGACCCATAATAACCCCCCTGACCGACCCATAATTACCCCACTACCCCCCTGACCGACCCATACTTACCCCACTACTCCCGGACTGACCCATACTTACCCCACTACCCCCCTGACTGACCCATAATTACCCCACTACCCCCCTGACTGACCCATAATTACCCCACTACCCCCTGACTGACCCATAATTACCCCACTACCCCCCTGACCGACCCATAATTACCCCACTACCCCCCTGACCGACCCATACTTACCCCACTACCCCCTGACCGACCCATAATTACCCCACTACCCCCTGACCGACCCATACTTACCCCACTACCCCCTGACCGACCCATACTTACCCCACTACCCCCTGACCGACCCATACTTACCCCACTACCCCCTGACCGACCCATACTTACCCCACTACCCCCTGACTGACCCATAATTACCCCACAACCCCCCTGACCGACCCATAATTACCCCACTACCCCCTGACTGACCCATACTTACCCCATTACCCCCCTAACCGACCCATAATAACCCCCCTGACCGACCCATAATTACCCCACTACCCCCCTGACCGACCCATACTTACCCCACTACCCCCGGACTGACCCATACTTACCCCACTACCCCCCTGACCGACCCATAATTACCCCACTACCCCCTGACTGACCCATACTTACCCCACTACCCCCCTGACTGACCCATAATTACCCCACTACCCCGGACTGACCCATAATTACCCCACTACCCCCTGACCGACCCATAATAACCCCACTACCCCCCTGACTGACCCATAATTACCCCACTACCCCCTGACCGACCCATAATTACCCCACTACCCCCTGACCGACCCATACTTACCCCACTACCCCCTGACCGACCCATACTTACCCCACTACCCCCTGACCGACCCATACTTACCCCACTACCCCCTGACTAACCCATAATTACCCCCCTGACCGACCCATAATTACCCCACTACCCCCTGACTGACCTATACTTACCCCATTACCCCCCTGACCGACCCATAATAACCCCCCTGACCGACCCATAATTACCCCACTACCCCCTGACTGACCCATAATTACCCCACTACCCCCTGACTGACCCATAATAACCCCACTACCCCCCTGACTGACCCATACTTACCCCACTACCCCCTGACCGACCCATACTTACCCCACTACCCCCTGACCGACCCATAATTACCCCACTACCCCCTGACCGACCCATACTTACCCCACTACCCCCTGACCGACCCATAATTACCCCACTACCCCCTGACCGACCCATACTTACCCCACTACCCCCTGACTGACCCATAATTGCTCCACTACCCCCTGACCGACCCATACTTACCCCACTACCCCCTGACTGACCCATAATTACCCCCCTGACCGACCCATAATTACCCCACTACCCCCTGACTGACCCATACTTACCCCACTACCCCCTGACTGACCCATACTTACCCCACTTCCCCCTGACCGACCCATAATTACCCCACTACCCCCCTGACCGACCCATAATTACCCCACTTCCCCCTGACTGACCCATAATAACCCCACTACCCCCTGACTGACCCATAATAACCCCACTTCCCCCTGACCGACCCATAATAACCCCACTACCCCCTGACTGACCCATAATTATCTCAGTACCTCCTGACCGACCCATAATTACCCCACTACCCCCTGACTGACCCATAATTATCTCAGTACCCCCTGACCGACCCATAATTACCCCACTACCCCCTGACTGACCCATAATTACCCCACTACCCCCTGACTGACCCATAATTACCCCACTACCCCCTGACTGACCCATAATAACCCCACTACCCCCTGACCGACCCATAATAACCCCACTACCCCCTGACTGACCCATAATTATCTCAGTATCCCCTGACCGACCCATAATTACCCCACTACCCCCTGACTGACCCATAATTACCCCACTACCCCCTGACCGATCCATAATAACCCCACTACCCCCTGACTGACCCATAATTATCTCAGTACCCCCTGACCGACCCATAATTACCCCACTACCCCCTGACTGACCCATAATTACCCCACTACCCCCTGACTGACCCATAATTATTTTAGTTCCCTGACTGACCCATGATAGTACCACTTCTTTTACTGACCCATAACACACTTCCCTATCCCAAAATCCCACTTCCCTGGTTGACCCATAACCCCATTTCTCTAACCCAAACCCCACTTCCGTGACTGACCTATAAGCCCACTTCTTTGCCTGATCTATAACGCCACTTGCCTTACTGACCTACAGCGCTATACTTCCCGTTTCTCCTCTGTGGTTGGATCACATAGGAATAACTTATTGTAGATATTTTTATTTTAATTAGAGATGCAGTGCATCTCTGGATATCATTGCAAATGTACTGATTTTATTATATTGTGTTGTATTTCTGTATGGGAAATGTATTCATTTCTGAAGTATTGATTTGTAACTTCTGATACAGTATATCATGATTTGGTTTTGTAACTTTGCTAGAGGAAAACCCCAATTAGGCTAATTAGGTCTTTTTCATAGCAGAAGTGCCAAAAATCTGCTTTAGCCTGAAGGCTAGCGAGACAGGAACCTGTCTGAACAATGTAGACTCAGGATACAAGTATTAGGATATAACAGATTAATGTACAGTTTGTTAACTTTGCATTGCATTTAAAGTCCAAGTTTAAAGAACATCTCACATCTTGATGTTAATCTTTGAATTAAATATTTCAGACTTTTTAGGGCCTGGTAGGAAAAGGGGGCTGGTCAGGGGAGGGCTGGCAAACTTCAGCTTGGGGGGGGTTCAAGACTTGACTCGGCAGCCCATTTTAAAGGAAAAAAAAAAAATACAGGTGGCCCATTGACCCAGCCCAAGGTAGCCCATTATGGGACCAGGCCAGGTGGCAGATGCCACCTAGCCCAGCCTGCTCCGGGGCTGGTTTACCCCCTGCCAGGCTGTGTCCAAAACTGTATAAAAAAGGAGCTCTGTTTAACCATCTATCATACCATCTGTAACTTCTGGAAAGATCGCTAGTACCACAAAGTGTGTAACTGTCCTTTTTTGGACATCCTGAGCTAATAAACATCACTGCTTAAGGAACCTACTTTGATGCCTACTTACTGGCTGTAATTCCTCTGACCTAAAGATTTAACTCAATCTGAGGTTGGGACAAAACATGCTGATTAACTCTCGCTGTTACTGTACCCCCTTGCTGGGAATCTGGGCTTGTACACCTGAACTCTTCCTTTAGGTTAGGGTTGCTGTGGGTGGATCCCCCTGACATATCACACTGCCAGAGCTGCGAGGAAGCTACCAGAGCGTTGTTACTGGATGCGGAGTTCCAACCTCAGAATAGCCAGATAACGGATTAGGTTGGTTTTGTTAGAGTGAAATTGTATGATTATTGATTTAATATCTATCATATATTAAGCTTTAGAAACTAATATGTTATGCTATAACCTTAAGAGAAATTAGCAGATATTATGTTCGGTTTAAAAGACAAATTATTCAAGGTTGTGAAACTACATAGCAGGATGTTCCAATGAACAAAAACAGACCAAGGACACGCAGCAAAGCGAAACGTTCTTCACAGAGCAGCACAAGAATATTGGCAGAAAACCTGGAAAGAGATAACGCAGAAAGAATTGTTTGAACTTTGTTGGAAAACTGCAATATATATATATAATTGTTGATTAACTTTCTTTCACAATTTACTGTCTTATAATTGGTTGTTCAGCATCAATACCCCTAGACTTGCATGTATAAATATAAACGCTGAAGCGGTCTCAAATTGGAACAGAATAAAAGCTGCTCAGCATTATATCATACAGATGTCGAGTACTTTTCTGTTCACCAGTCGACTGAAAATAAAGGAAGATCTGACTGACATTGAAGGTGATTGATAGAAGTATCGGTGAACCTCGATACACAAACATTTCTGGGGGCTCGTCCGGGATGCCCCAATATCTCCACACCTGATGCCAGACTCCACTGATGTCCAGAGAACTGCTGAACTAAATTCCGTACGGTGAGTAAGAAAAGTGTAGATTTCTACCATCTTACTCAGTTCAGTATTTCTTTGTATATCTAAGGAAAGTCAGTTGAGGTGATTAGAGGGTATTCTATGAACCCAATGTTCAGTTAGAGGAAAAGATAATGAAATTATAAATGTATGGATACTGTAGATTATGATGGATGTAGACAATTTGAGTTAGAAGATAATAAGAGAGGTGTATGTAAGAATTGTACCTGCTGCATTGTTCTGAGAAAATATTCAGGTTGCAAGGGACCTAGACTATAGGGTGTTACAACTAAAAATGCATATTATGGTTTTGAAAGTATTGAAAAAGAACTATATTGTACGTTAGGGTGCCATTTGAATGAAGAAATACTACATACTGGCCACAATCATATGTTACCAGATTATAAACCTATATGTCCATACACTGACTTGAGGGGAAGAATCGGATCAGCCATAAGTGCCAGCCTTTTAATCTAAAGATGATAAAACTCACATCTGGTGTTCCTATGGCAGACTAGGAGGTAAAGGATTAAAGACACTTGAAGTCTGTACAAAGGGGAAAATGATATTGCCTTATTCCACTTAAAATACATTGTATCCCAGATACTGACAGTACTGTGACCATAATAAAGAATGGATAAAAAGGCTTGGCTATGAAGATCAGGTCAATGTGTGGATATGCTAAATGTATGTTTGATGCTGCGCAGCTGAAAGAGTGAAATGTGCCCCCCTTATTCTGTGTAAAAGATTTCAGTGTGTTGTGATAAAAAGAATAATATATTGAAGCTAACTTGTATTTAGTTTAATGCTGGGACTTGTAGTTCCACAGCTGTAGGCTGGAAGATAACAATTCATTTTTCTTGCTCTATAAGTGAGCTTTTATTCTCCGTCTTACTGCGTGTGAGGGAGATCCATGATAAGTTCACGCTGTTTGTTCTCTGTCTTATAGCGCTCTGTAAGGGAGAGAGGTGATTTAGTTTAAATCACAATGTTTGTCTGTCTTGTCTGTTTTTTTTAAAAGATACATGTTTCAAGGTTGAAAAAGTTGTACATTTTGTAAATAATATAATGCCTGCTTGCTTAATTCTAAGCTTTTAAAGAGATGACTGTTCTCAGAAATAAGGAGGGTTTGTTATGCCCATAAATGTAATGAGATAAAATGCTGTCTGAGTGAGACATGATTAAGTGAATATATTTGTACTTTCAACACGAAAATCACAGAATCTGGAAATATGTGTGAATATTTGGTACGGAAGATTCTGTTGAGAAAATGAGCAGTGTTGCTTTTAAAATGGCTGAATGCTTAGAAAGTTTTCAGGGGGCTGTTGATGAATGAATGATTGTTTCTTCCTGGATTTCAATGGAGTCATTCAAAGAGGCTGTACTAGCTGATGATGAGAAAAGGAGTGGCTTTGAACACTCGTCCAGGTCACGTCACTTTGACATTCACTGTTTGTGAGTTTAGGGACTGCCCCTTTGAGGAAATCATATTTTCATGGCATGGAACGCATAGCGTCACAGTTATTAGCAGCCGTTCACTGCAAAAAAAATCAAATAAATGTTTACTGGTTACCTGATAACGGTGTACTGATACTGACAAGCATGATAGTTACTGTAATTCCTACTGAATAAATGTTAATCTCTATGCAAAAGGTTTTTTTTTATTTACAGGTCTCCAGCTACAAAGAACATTTAGGCAATCCAAATTGCATTGATCCAACTGCCAATGAATAGAAGTTTGCAATATGTTTTGGTCTACAGCCACAACAAACATAAGTATAAACTAATGAAGGATTTAAAGAACATAGACTGCTGAGTAATGATTGCCTTGTTTTGGAAAGAGATATTAGAGTTTATGGGCAAATGCATGAACTAGGTGGTTTTTCTGTATGTCGTAGAAGGTCAGACGGTATGTTTTTTAAAGAGAAAAGGAGAAATGGACTTACATAGTTGAATATGAAATAGTGTTTAGGTTTGTTTTTTTTAACCAAATTTTATATCAGGTGGTTTGAAAGAAAGTAATGCAATTTAGTGTCAAATTATGTCAGATAGCAAAAGGTTTTTATTTTTATCCTCATAACAATTTTGAGTCAATCAGTGTTGTTAACACATTCACTGCCCTTATTTACTGTGCTATAATAGTCATATACTGCAAGTCCTTCTTTGTATCTTGGGTATGGTAATGCATTGTTGGGAATTTAATGTTTGTACATAAATGAAAAAAAACAACTTAAGACTTTATGGGGCATATTCAATTAGCTTTCCGCGCACTATTGCCATTAATACGGTACCGCATTAACGCGGATTTTCGTTCACAACCCTATGGGCTGCGAACGAAAATCCACGTTATTGCGGTACCGTGTATTGACTACGCGGCGCGATCCCGCGGACCGGAAAGCTAATTGAATATGCCCCTATGAGCTATTATCTGTGTTCTTGCATTAGCATTTCTGGGTGATAGTAAGCCATTTACACTCTCCGCTGAGCAAAACCAAATGTTTAACCAATTTTAAGCTAAAGCAACTTCAGCACCAGCACTGGCTTTGCCAGATTATGACAGAGCTACTCAAGCACATGAAGATGAAGGTTTCACTCGAGATAATGCCCAACATCGCAGACTGTTTAAGACCAGATTCTTTAATGACTGTTTTTGAAACATATCGTCAACAATTGTTCCTTATAAGACCAGAAGCAGCGACAATGGAAAGGCAAACTATGCTCCAAGTCCTAGAAGGTATAGAAGACCGGAAAAAGGAGAAACAGAGGAAAGTCAAAGACAAGTCCCAAACCGTTCATGTGGTCCAAGAAAATCAAGACTGGAAGGTTTGTATAGACACAAGAGGTGCACTCGAGCAACAAATAAAGGAAACATGACTCTGGAAGAAATGAAAAAACAAGGGGCTAGATTTACTAAGCTGCGTGTTTGAAAAAGTGGGAATGTTGCCTATAGCAACCAATCTGATTCTAGCTATCATTTTGTAAAAGGTACTAAATAAATGAAAGCTAGAATCTGATTGGTTGCTATAGGCAACAACCCCACTTTTTCAAACCCGCAGCTTAGTAAATCTAGCCCAAGGAGTTTGTTTCTTTTGAAAACAGAGAGGCCACATGAAAAGAGATTGCAATAAGCATAAGAAATGGCTGGAAAGAAGAAATCAACAAGCTACAGACCAACAACTGGCATAGGAAATTGGCACTCCAACGTACCTCCCTCTCACAAATAACCAAACTCTAAAAGATGACTTGACTAAAGGCCTAGTGAATGTCATATTACCTAATGGTCAAGAATGTGAGTGTCTAATTGATACTGGAGCAAGCCGCACTGTATTAAGAAAACATGAGGTACCTCAACAACTATTAACAGAAATTGATTTACCTGCTACAGGCCTAGCAGGAAAAGAAGTAAAACTAACAGAAAGTAAACCAGTTACACTTTTAGTAGGTGAAGAGAAAATTGAAGTAGCAATACAATTTCTCACTTCCTCATCTTGTCCCCATAATCTGTTGGGAGCAGATGTACTTTCAAAGATACAAGCCAGTATCAAATACACCCCAAATGGAGTAAAACTCACAAGTCAACTCCCATCTACAGTCCACTAAGAGCTTACAGAAGCAATCTACATGCTAGAGCAGATTAGCACATGTCAAAAGGATAAGACTGTTAATCTACCAGATTGGCTGAACATAGTACCAGACAAGTTATGGTCCAAAGGAAAACAGGATATGGGTACACTTAAAGTAAGTCCTGTAAAACTGACACTAAAACCAGGAACACCTCCTGTCTCAATTAAACAGTACCCACTTGCTGCAGCTCAAACTAAAGCAATCTCAGAACAAATACAAAGATACCTATAAATAGGGGTGTTAAGAAAATGTCGCTCTCCTTATAGAACAACCCTATTCCCAGTAAAGAAACAAGATGTTGGACAAGGGGTGCAATACCGGATGATTTATGACCTAAGAGAGGTCAACAAAAGATTATTGATCAACACTCCCATTGTGCCCAACCCCCACACTTTGCTTAATCAGATACCTCCAAATACAAAATGGTTCTTGGTAATCGACTTGGAAAATGTTTTCTTCTCAGTCCCCATTACAGAAGATAGTCAACTTCTTCTAGCCTTCACCCATGATGGAAACCAATACAGTTGGACAAGACTTCCTCAAGGAGGAGCCACCAGCCCATCAGAATTTTCAGAGGCAATGGCACTAATTCTCCAAGGATGGAGGCCTATCAATCCAACTACTCAACTTGTCCAATATGTGGATGATCTCATGGTGGCTGCGGAAACTGAAGAAGAATGCAAAGCGGAAACACTGTCATTACTTTGTTTCCTGGCCGAACAAGACTGCAGAGTATCACCAAGCAAGTTGCAACTCGTACAGGAGAAAGTAACATTTTTGGGACATTGTATCTCTGCAGGAGCAAGACATCTTACAACTGCAAGAGTTAAAGTGTAACTGAAATAGAAAATGCAGTACAAGCCTTGAAGCACGCCATCTCTACTGCACCAGCACTTGGACTACCAGACTATCTGAAACCATTCACATTGTTCTGCCAAGAGCAGTCCGGACATGCGCAAGGAGTCCTCACACAAAAACATGGAACGAAACAAAGACCACTGGCCTATTATTCGGCACAACTCGATCCAGTTATAAGAAGCTCTCCATCATGTTTAAAACCAGTAGCAGCAATACTAAAAGAAAAGGTAGCAGATATGGTATTGGACCATGCACTTGTTATTCAAGTTCCACATGCAGTAACAGAAATTCGCAATCAAGCAAAGACAAGACATTTGTTTGCAGCTAGACTAAATATAAGGTAGCCTTGCTTACCGCCTCATACGTAACAATTACTAGATGCACAGTCCTCAATCCAGCAACCCTGCTCCCCATTGATGATTCAGAAGAGGGGAGTCACAAAGGAGATGAATCATCAGACAGGGGATATGAGGACCTGAGTGCAGCGTCTGAAGAAGAAACTGAAGAAGTTGAAGAAATACACACACAAAAATGTTCACATGACTGTTTGGAACTTATGAAATTAGAAACTTCAGCTTTACATAATGTCACTGAAACACCACTTTTAGATGCAACCCTAACTCTTTATGTAGATGGATCTAGATATTATGTGGATGGAGTTCCATACACAGGCTATGCCATCACTACTGAGGAAGAGGTGCTTCAAACTGTCTAATGGAACATCAGCACAAGAATAGCAATTGATCACTCTAACTAAGGCTTGTGTATATGCAGAAGGACAAATAGCCAATGTATATACAGATTCACGATATGCTTGGGGAGTGACGCAAGATTTCGGTCCCATTTGGAAAAGTAGAGACTTTCAAGGGTCAAATGGAAAACACATTAAACACGCCAACTTAATTAATGAGCTATTTAGAGAATTGGAACTCCCTAAACAAGTGGGAATTATAAAAGTTCAAGCTCACACTAAAGAACAAACTCCAGAAGCAAGAAGAAAAAATTTTGCAGATCACACAGCAAAAAAGGCAGCCCTCCAACAAAAGAATACTACTTTTCTAGCAGATTCAATGGAAGGAGACGCAGACGAATTTCAATTCCCAGACCTACAAAGCCTTAAAGACTTTCAGAAACAAGCATCAAAGGAAGAAAATAAAGAGTGGGAAAAAGAAGGTGCACAGCTTGATGAGCAAGAAATATGGTCAAAGGAAAATAAATGGTGCCTACCAAGAGCTTTATACTCAGTAATGACTCAAATTGCACATGGACAAGTACATCATTCCAAAAGAGCAATGACTAATAGGGTATGGAAAAACTGGATTGCCCCTGGATTCAACTCTGCGGCCACAAACTATGTGGCAGCTTGCTGGATATGTGAAATACACAATCCAGGGCAAAGAGTAAAGACCCCAGGAGGAATCATTCCAAAGGCTTTCTATCCCTTTCAGAGACTTCAGATCGTTTATATACAACTTCCTAAATGTGGTACCTACGAGTATGTGTTAGTAGGAAAAGCTACTGCCAAAAATACAGCAAAGAAATTAATCTCAGGAGATATGGCATACCTGAAGTTATTGAATCAGATAGAGGTAGAACCTTTACAGGAGAGATAATGAGGCATGTAATGAAGGACTAGGGAGTATCACAAGCTTTTCACACTCCTTATAGGCCACCAGCAAGTGGTCGGGTTTAAAGGCTTAATGGTGACATTAAATTGAAACTATAGAAAATGATGCAAGAAACCAAAAAGACTTGGTTAGAATGTTCACCAATAGTTCTGTTTAACATTAGAATTACACTTATGAAGAGACACAGGTTTAGCACCAAATGAGATACTGTTTGGCACAGCACACAGAACAGGCTGTTATTTTCCATAGCAACTACAGCATGTACGTGGTGATTTGTTGAACTATGTTGCCTTATTACAGAAACAACTAACTGAAATACATGGTTAAGTGTTCTCTTCCATTCCAGAACCTTATTTTGATACAGATACCGACAGACTGCCACCTGGGGACTGGGTGGTCCTGAGAAAGCATGTCAGGAGAAGTCTTGAACCCAGATATAAGGGTCCTTATTAAGTCCTGTTGACAACTCCCATGGCAGTGAAAGTACAGGGAAAAAGACACCTGAATTCACGTATCACACTGCAAAGTCTTCAAATCAGGGGAGTCTTGTTCTGATAAATATAAATGTTCTGTCTTATGGTATTAATATGTCTTACCAGAATAGTTGTGACTGAAGTAGGGATCAAGGCCTCCCTAACCCAATGTGAAATAGACAGATAAGTGAAAAAAAATAAAAAATTCTATGTCACTGTGAGAAACATATGGGATGGAGCGCTCAACAATTTGCACTCATAGGAGAGTAAACTCTGAAAATGCCTTTGTGCAGATGCATAACCTCATTAGCAAAGTTGTCAGTAATGATTCATTTTGGATATTGGGAATATTGCCATTAGTAGCAAAGGGTTTGGCAATCCTGCTGATTGTATATGTGGTAGTGAAAATTGTTACTGTATATGGCTGATTAAGAAATTACTGACACTTGATCGTTGTTCCTGCAGGAAAAATAATGAGCTTCATCAACCAGTAATGATCACAGAAATTTCTACAAGTTTAATGCCTGAGACAAACAGTGAACATTTATGAACAATGGTCAAGAATCAAACAAAACAACTGCACAGTCTGCAACAAGAGATTGACAGTGACCATCGAGAAACCAGAATGAAAAATTTATGTCCTATTCATTAGTGGGACATATTTGTTAATTGATCTTATTCCATGAAAAAAAACAATGAATATTTTGATTCATCCATTGTTACTAATTCTTCTTGTGCTAACTATAATGATTATATGGAACTGCTACTTAACATGTAATACAAGAAAGCTTTTGAATAGATATCAGCAAAGTATTCCCCTCTATGCACCAAGATAAAACATTAAATAGGGAAAGAAAAGTTATGGTGATAAAGTACCAGAGATATGTGCTTAATGAATTCTTGTTCTACCTATATGGGGTCCTTATGATACCATATGGTGTAAATGTGGGTACTAACTGTTGTCTGCTGAGTATCGCCATGACTGATAGGTAGAAGTTAATAGTAGATATTTAATCAAAGAGGGGAGTGTTAGAGTGAAATTTTATGATTATTGATTTAATATCTATCATATATTAAGCTTTAGAAACTAATATGTTATGCTATAACCTTAAGAGAAATTAGCAGATATTCTGTTCGGTTTAAAAGACAAATTATGCAAGGTTGTGAAACTACATAGCAGGATGTTCCCATGAACAGAAACAGACCAAGGACACGCAGCAAAGCGAAACGTTCTTCACAGAGCAGCACAAGAATATTGGCAGAAAACCTGGAAAGAGATACCGCAGAAAGAAGAAAGAATTGTTTGAACTTTGTTGGAAAACTGCAATATATATAATTGTTGATTGACTTTCTTTCACAATTTACTGTCTTATACTTGGTTGTTCAGCACCTATACACCTAGACTTACATGTATAAATATAAACGCTGAAGCGGTCTCAAATTGGAACAGAATAAAAGCTGCTCAGCATTATATCATACAGATGTCGAGTACTTTTCTGTTCACCAGTCGACTGAAAAAAAAGGAAGATCTGACTGACATTGAAGGTGATTGATAGAAGTATCGGTGAACCCCGATACCTCAACAGTCTAATCTGTAGGTCACCGGAATTACCGCAGGTAAGTTAGACGCCAAAGCAGCATCTTGATGCACTGATTTTTTTTTAACAGGTAATGGTCCCCTGCTGTGCTTTCAGGCTAAGAAGACCTATTGGTCACACATGTGAAAAAGGGCTAATTAGACTAATTGGGATTTCCTCTAGAAAGTTACAAAACCAAATCATGACAAACTGTCAAAAACCAATACATTTCCATACAAGATACATACCAATACAAAAATCAGTACATTTGCAATTAAATAAATTGGCACACTGCGCTATTATTTTAATTTATTTGAATAAGTTATTTATAAGTAATGCAGCTTCATGTACTATTAATTTGTTATGAGCGTTTTGTTGCTATCCAATAATGATTGTCGAATCTCGATTTGTGTTTCCAACGCACAAAGATTTATTCTCAAAAAGTAGCAGTATAAATATCTTAGCGAAATAATAGTAAGTACAGCCGTTACTTATTGCAGGCGCTCTGGATCCAGTGCACAGTCATTCAGTCCTGAAGTCTGTGGTCTAGGTGACTGAACTCTGGATGAGGAGCTGCTGCTTATATGCAAACAGGGATACAGTAAAACAATGCAAAGGTGTGGCTTGCTTCTATTGGTCCAGGCATCAGGAGGGTCCAGTGGGTTGCAGATCATAGGCTAGTTTAAGCTCAGGAATCCAAAGGAGGGGGTCATCTCTCCAGGGGATGAGCTCTGATCTTCCCGCCAAGATTACTCATCATAATAGTCCATAAATTCCTTAACATTAATAACTTGCGTATGCACTCTGCGATTCCTTCGCAGAGTGAACCGGACAGTTGCAAATGTGAAGAGAATTAGTATGATACCACACATGACTAGATTCCTTCAACGTGTACCATATGTTTTACTGATATGCATATAACTTATAATATTACATATAAATACTACTATATTTCGACATAAATGACTATGTTGCAACTACCATTAATGTGTACTATTTTACAAGTGTGCGTGTTTGTGCGAATGTATGTAAAAGATTAAATACTGTTGTTGCCACCTGTTGCAGCTGCGTACATCCTTCCACACCGTAGCATGCCCTTCCACGCCGTAGCGTGCCGTACGCATCTTTTCAAACAAAGACAACCAAGTTTGCTCTATTTTAATTGAAATGACTTTATCCAATATGCTGACTTCGACAAATTCTAAATAAAAAATTATATTAAATTATATTGATTTTTTTAATTTGTAATAAAATTTGTGTATTTTGGCACAAGTGCATGCTGCCACTCTTAGTGCCACAAGTATGTACTTTAAATGCTGTCCCTATCTGGAAATATTAAGTGTTGCCACATGTCACAATCGGAAGGACTTGAGGTGCCCGAAGTGTTTGCCTAGTTTGACACTACCCCCCCGTTCCAGTGCAGAGTCTAACGGAGAGGGAGGTTTTCACCAGACGCTCCTGCTCGGGAGTATGGACTTGGCGGCTCCATAACCGCAGGTCGCAGTCCTCTCAGAGGGTAATGGTCGAAACCTGAAGGAGAGCCTGATGAATGGAGAAACTGGAGGACAAGAAGTCCAGAAGCTGAGACTGCTGGAGAATCACTGTAGAGCTAGTAGCGCCTGAGTTAGGAGCACAAAATTATAAGAGGTTCTGCAATAGCTGTTGATGGTGAGATCCTGTGGAGCTGGGTTAGCGCCGAAAATCAGGAGTTCAAATAGACAAGAGGTTCTGCAGTGAATCAGTAATACAAATAGTCAAGCAGGAATATAGGAGCCAGCACTAGAACACATCTAACCAGGAGGAGAAACCTGATGATCTGGCAAACATACCATGTAGAAGGTGCCTTTTATAATGAGGCTGTAACTGATTGATGCCCGGAATCTGAGTGAAACAAAAATGCCAGGTCTGCACATGCGCAGAACTTGGCAAGATGGCGGCCGCAACGGAGACAGCGGCGTTTGTCTGGAGGAGAGCCGTCAGGGAGAAAGATAAGTGCCTGTCTGATCAGTGGGTCTGAGCGATGACACCACATCAGAAAAAAAATATTGTCCCACAAGTAATGAAATAGTATCCCACAGTAATGTAATTAAAAAAAAAAAAAAAATCCCTTACATATACTTATTTATGAAATTTGGCCCAATAATTTATTCATAAAATAATTTGGCCCATGTAAAAAATAGTTTTTGCCCTTCTAAACAAAAATTCATGATTACTCACATGATAAATAAAACTTGTATTTTGCCTCCTGTTATGTTAAGAATTGCCAGATAGCTCTAAGGGCATAGTTTTTTTCTGTTAAATCTTTGGTGAGTTTCTTTTTCTGTTTAATCTAAGGCGAGTTTCTGTTGAATATCCGGCAGTTTGACTAAACCGCGCGGGGGATGGGTGTTTTAAAATCAACACACATTGCCGGACATTGGATTTTGGAATATCAAATTCGCAGGTTAATACATTTGGTGACTTTGCATATAAAATCGCTGGTGACCTCGAGTGATTTGGAGCAATTTGAAATCGCTGAAACAATTGCATGTTGATACATTTACCCCCTTAGAGTGAAGTAATTATGGATAGTGTACAGAGTCCTGAAGATGTGGATTTGTGTTATGCCCTTTTGCTAGCGGAGGACTGAAATAGCTTTTGCAAAGGCAATAGAGATTAGGGAGAGAGGGTGGTTAGGCTTCAGAGACTGAGTTTAACCTGTTTCCAACCTAAAACATTGCTACTGTTTTCAGAAATTGTGATACAAGAGAAATAATGCTGCTGAACAAAGATTTGAGTTTGCTACACACCATTTTGTGTGAATACAATTCAGTACATGAGGGGCTGCCATTTTGAGATTACAGATAAAGTTGTGCTACATGCTATGGAAATCTGTAGATGCATCTATTCAAGAGTCAAGTGATTATTCCTGATATCTGCTGTGTGTGATTACACATCATTTAATCAAGTTGCTGATCTACATAGCGTGATAGTGTTCAACCTTTTAATTATTTCTAGGAAAGGGTGATGACTGGATGACCAGGAATGTAAGAAGTCTCAATTCAAAGGCACCTATCTAAAGTACTGTATCCAACTCAAGGATAATTTGCCTAGTCACTGGATATGCAAAAACTGTGAAGTGTTAAATGTCACTAGGACTCACCAGTAAGAGAGCTAACAGTGTTGTTCTGTATTTACGTGTTCAAAGTGTTTGGTTGTGGTAGAGTATGATGTAAACTGTGTAAAATACTGTGACATTATTGCGTAACCTGTGTAAGAAGTTAAACTGCTAAGGGAAGTACCGTTGTGGGTAGAGAGTAACACATTCAAGCCATGTTCTTGTTATTCCTAGTGAAATGTAATATAACCGTGGGCAGAGTCTAGTGTTTAGGTTCCAGTTTAAGTACCTGTTGTGCATTCAAATCAACCAGAGCGAATAGAGGGCCAGAGGTACCTCATCTATAGGCACTAAGAGATAAAGGAAGTTACTATGCAAACGGTTAGATTTCTAATACTTAAGTTGTTGTTGCCTTTAATATTGTATGTTGCATTGTTTTGTGCCCTCATTATTTCATGCCAAAAGGACTTTTTTGCCCGAAAACATAGAAAAGTGGTTGCTACTCAATCCTTATCTAATAAACGCTTCTACGCCATTCTTGTGTCCCGCTGAAGTATTTTGGTGCTTGTGGTCATAATTATACTGGCGGACAAGGGGTCTCCCAAGTCTCCCTTTAGTGTTCGTGGTCCTGGACACTCCCTAGAAGAGAAGCCACGTGTCAAGATTTGGGTGGAGCACTGTTTTTAAATAAGAGAGATGAGAGGAAATCTTATACCAATGCCATTTACATACACCAATTACCAGGGGAGCCTGGGAAAAGGGCGTTACACATAATTACACACTACGTAAATCATTTTGCTGAATGGGGGTTGGTTGGTGAGCATAGATTTTTTTGGACCTTTTTAGTTTGTTGAAAGTACAGATTAGGGGGGCAAAAAGGTGAATGCATAAAATAATTCAATGCTATGAAGGCAAATATCTAGACAATGTGTGAAGTTTCACCTACACCATCAATTACATTGACCAACATGGATTCATCTTAGGCCTACAGTGTTATGCTTACAAGAAAAAACAGGGTTCACAAAGAGGCCAAGATGCTACATTTTTATTACATTCAACCTCCAGGTTGTGGCCCTTAAAGCCAGTAGCTATCGAGGTAGCTTGAAGCACAGATATAGCATAGAGGACAAGATCAGCACCAGATGATACAAACAAAGCCAATATGAAGCAGAATGGTGGTCAGTATAGCTGAGGTCAAACCAGGATATCCAAACGAAACCAGAATGTGAGGCAAACGATGGTCAGGAATAGGAAGTCCAATATAGAAAGGACCCAAGGTGAACATTACAAACAGGAACCAGGAACAGACCTGAAGCAATCTAATTCTCTGGCACTGGATCAGAGCCTGCCCTATATAGGCTGCTCAGAGATATTTCCAGTGGTCAGTGACATTACTCTGACTGCCGATATGTCTTTTAAAAGTTGCAACGGGATGCTTATATTCTAGCTGGTCAGCTGAACTCCCGGAAGTCACATCTCATTGCTAGACAACAGGCGCACAACACTGGGAGCAGAAGACGTCCAAACCCACAACCAAAGAAGAGAGCAGAGACAGTGCCTGAGAGTACCCCAACCCACCATAAAGGCACGTCCATAATTATTGTTGAGGAAAGTAGTCCTTTAGGTGGAACAAAGTGGTAAACCCTTTACCATCAGGTAAGTCTGGATCATGACTTGTCAGGGATGGTCAATAGCTGGAGGGGACCCAAAGTAGATTACTGGGGAACTTTATGCTGGGCACAGGTGGTACAAGCCTGGATGTATTGTTGGACATCCTGATGAAGAGCGTGCCCCCAGTAATACCTCAAGTTCAGAGAGAGGGTCTTGTTGACTCTCACATTTCCCAATACTGGCTAGATGCAGAAATGGTTTAGGGTCAGGAGTGGACTGATGATCCGAGGTGTAAAAAGAATGAAAAAAAAGCATCAGCTCCTTGATTCTTGCCTTTCGTGGGTTAAGACATTGGGGTATATTTACTAAACTGGGTTTGAAAAGGTGGAGGTGTTGCCTATAGCAACAAATCAGATTCTAGCTGTCATTTTGTAGAATGTACTAAATAAATGAAAGCTAGACTCTGGTTGCTATAGGCAACATCTCCACTTTTCAAACCAGCAGTTTAGTAAATCTACCCCAATGAGTTGCCTAAAGGTATACTAATTGTTGTCGTCAGTGAATACAGTGATAGGATGACTAGTAGCTTCTTGGAGGCAATGCCATTCTTCTAGTGCTGCCTTAATCACCAATAAAGCCTTATTACCTATGACACGAACGGCCAGCCTGTCCCACATACAGCAATCTGAACAGCTGGCTGTGACTGGCGTCACCTTACTCACTTAGCAATGAATATTCCTTTCCTGCCATGACGAAGAATGTATTATGGTGTCCTTACGTTCACGAGAACCACTTATTAATGTTTCACATTTAAATCATATACACACGTAGCATGAGCTTCCCTGGGCTTCGTAATTTCACAAAGAATCACGGAGAACACACTAGATTAAATTTATTTAATCTGAAAAATGGTTCCAAGGCTTAGTTACAAAAATTAATAACAAGACATACAATATGTTACACAAATGAGTTTCAGAAAATAAAATAGGAAATAAAATCAGAGTTACTACTTACTAGTTAAGGCCTGATGTGTGATGGAACACAATTGAGGAAAATGAGACATTTCAGTCTTGATAGATCCCACATGAAAATTCACAATCTGATGTCTAAAGCAGAAGATTTTAAACCCCTTTTTCCACATAGCCCTCACCCCACACCTTTGGAGTTTTGCTGTCAAAGAACAGATTGATCTCACAAATGTCTCCGGGCTTTTTGAAGTGAGCTAGGGATGTCCTGAGATCGGAATGTTCACAAGACCTGATTTCCCAAATTTGCTCGTTCTGCTTCGCTAGTTTGATGGTTTATAACTTTGGGGCTTCAAACTCCTCCAAGACCCTTATCTATCCTGGGCCTGGCTACTTTCAAAAGATTAATGACACTTGCCTAAATTCAGACTCATATCATGTAGCAAAGCACACATTGAGATTACATTACAAGGTTACATGCTTTGCCATACATGAAGTCAACAAAAATAACAATCAATCATTAGATATACTACATAGTCATCACAACTTATTCCGTAGTTCTTCTCAGTTGAAGAGATTTTCTTTGAGAAGAACCTACAGGAGTGAAACCTCCCAGAGGAGGACAGGTACTGAAGAGCAGGTCTTTTTTAAATCTTGTAAAGCAGAGATTGCTTCCAGTGGCTGGGACTTATGAGAAGCTCCCTTATGGGGAAGAGTGGTGATGCGTGCTATAACTACAGAAAAGTCACTAATTCATTTAGTGTAATAGCAAAATCCCACAAATCGCTGAATAGCCTTGAGATCAGAAGGTTGAGGCCAATTGAGGATAGAAGCTACCTTTTCCAGATCTATTTGCAGACCATGGCCAGACACAAGGGGCCTAATTAATTAGGGAAATTAAGGCAAAAAAAAAAAGAGTAAATGTTCTCTGGGACAAACCATGTTACAATGCAAGGGGTAAAAATGAGTTTATTACTTTACACATAAGTTAAATACTGGCTGTTTTTTCATGTAGCACACAAATACTTGATAGCTTTATTTTTACCCTGAAATTTAATGATCTAGGACATGTCCTACTTCAACTATGAATCTCTCCCCTCATTTTAAATATACTCCCCCCTCCAATGCAACATGGTTAGACCAAGGTGCAAAGTTACTCCTTTCATTTGCTTTCCTTAATGAATCAGACCCAAGGTACCTTTTCTTGCACAAAGAGGCATTTTTGAAATTTACAATACAGACACTAATGGGGGTATACAATTGTTAGCAAGATCCCCGGAAAAACGAGCGCTCAAAAAATATTAGCGTTAATACGGTAATATGCGCGTAAACACCGTTAATACGGTAGTTTACTCGCTGAATTTCCTGAGCTGCGAGATGAAATTCAGCGAGTAATTACCGTATTAACGCTAATATTTTTCGAGCGCTCGTTTTCTGGGGATCTCGCTAACAATTGAATACCCCCCTATGACCGGAGAAGAATGAGAATCTCACTGATCTGGCTACAGTGGGAAACCAAATCCTTATACAAAATTAGAATGTTGCCCAAGTATATGAGCAAGGGGAAGCAATTCTTTATAGTTGTAGCATTAAGCCGACAGTAATCTATACAGGGTCTTTGAAAACTGTCCTTTTTTTAATGAGAGGAGTACTTGCAAATGATGCTACGTTTGGGATTCTCCGAGATGTATTTAGACATGGCATGGGTTTCAGGTAGAGTAACCGTGTAGATCCGGCCACAAGGAATGGTCTTCCCAGAAATTAAATCTATAGCACAAACCCAAGTCCGGTGAGACGGAAGCTTCTCAGCCACAGCCTTACTGTAGACATCCAGAAATGAGGCTTAGGCAGGTGGCAGAGAAGAACTGAAGGACTAGATATGGCAGACCAATCTAGTAGGATGATCTATTCCGACTGGAGCAACCCTACTTGGAGTATTATAGGGAGGGTACATTTGGAGATTGTTCCATTAAGGACCCGGTTAACGTTGACCACAGATAAGGAGTGCTCCAAGGGCTGGGTGGATATTTGAAGTTCCGCTGCCACTGAGGCAGAAATAAAATTACCAGCTGAAGCGGAATCTACGAAGGCAGAGAAAGGAATGGGACACCATGAAGTGTGGATCATGACCAGCATGATGATGTCGGAACTATTTACTCACTCTCAGTAGGATTGGGCTTCCTTTGGTCTGACTCACCTGTTGTCTGTTGCACGTCTGGAATCAGCTATACTCCTCGCTGCTACTGCCATTTGTGAACTACCTGTCACACCTGTACTCATCACTACTGCTCGGAGTCACCATCTGCGGATCAACGAGTTCAACGTCTCTGCTCTTTCTACATTGGAACTACGGCTATGCCAGTAACTCACCTGCTATTCTCAACTAAGAGGATTATGATCTGTGACCACCGAGGACTTGCGCCCATATAAGTACGGCTGCAACTTTTTGAGGGCCCAAACTATTGACGAGGCACCCCTTTTTAAATAGTGGCGTATGCTATCTCGCGATCAACTGGGAGAGATAGGCCACTGGGTGTTCACAACCATCCTACGCCATCCCCATCTGACATTTGTCTGGTTTGATCATCAACCCTAACGCACTAGAGGAGGGATATATCGCACCAGGTGGACCTAACTACTCCCAGATGGGTAAATCGTCACAAATATCACAAGGTTTAATATCCACTAGCATATTGCCAGCCATCACAGGAGTGGTGCACCCACACATATAGATCATAAACCAGAGAGACAAACTAAGAGGGGAAATGTGCACCTTGGGGCACTCTGAGGACCAATAAGTTAAATTATGTTCAAACTTTATTGATATGCATTAAAATGTTTATATAATAAATCTTCTGTATATTTTGGGGAAACGATTAGCAATATAATAAAAAATGGATGTAATGTGAAAGACTAAAGAAAATGAAAATGCTGTTAAAACTATCAGATAAACACTGCTATACGCGCCGCAGGCTCCTATAATACGATAGTATATATTGTTGTCGGTATGGGTTAAAGACGATGTGTGGTGCCCCAAAATCTGAGTACCCTGGGGTGTTCTATATGTTTTTAATTTGTTAATTTAATTTGTTAATTGTTAAAAGTGTTTATAAAGATTAAAAAAAAAAAAATGTTTCTTGAGGGAGAAGCGAAAGTTGGGAGTGGTTGGTGGTTGCCGGGAGTGACAGGAAGGAGGAGTGTGTGGCATAGCAACAAGTCCACTAACATTGGTAATAACTGTAAACTCCCAGAAGGCAGTGGGAAGAGGAAAGTTCTAGACTTCTGAGGGAGAGAGATCCCTGTGTCTGCATAGACTGAGAGAGAAGAAGATAAGAAGTGAGCCAAAGAGAGGTGTGAGTAAAAAGGAAAGTACTGAAAACAAATAAGCAGTATAGAAATCTGTGACATCACACTAAACAGACTGAGCTATGTACTGAGAACAGTGTGAGAGGAGAGGAGCTGAAGATGAAACTATATGCTCGCAAGCAACAACCGAACGAGACACTGCGGGACTATGCCCTGAGCCTACAAGAGATGCTAAGAGCCATTCAGGCAGTGGACAAAGAGGAAGTACGAAACGCGGACGAAGCCCTGACCGTACAGTTCGTAGAAGGAGTCGCCCAAGAAAGCGTTAAGATTCAGCTACGACTGATGAAGGCACAGATGCCAGGCAAATCCTTCCGAGAGTTTAAAGAGACCGCCATCGCCATTGTCGGTAACCAATGGAGAAGGGAGGAAGAATACCCAGAATTGGTGGGCTTCAGAGAAAGCGCAAGCTCGAGAGGAGCCATGGCAAGCAGCACAGAAAAATTAACACGGGCCCAAGAATCGGTAATACAGAGCGGTCAGTATCCCACCGAAGACCCAATACAAACGCTCAAGAAGCAAATGAAGGAGCTGGCCGTCGGAATGGCAGAAATCCAGCGAGAGCATCGGCACCCACCTACGGGGAACCAGAGTGGAGGCCTGAAAGACAAAGACCAGTCTGAGGCAGGTGGGAATTACCTCGCGACTATGTACGGCGATCGCCCAACCAATTCGATAGTCAAGGGCGCCCGATATGCCGCCGGTGCCATGGGATAGGACACATAGAACGAAACTGCAACCAAAACGAACATTTAAACTCCGACACCCCGAGATTGAGGGCCGAATCTCGGGGCGAGCCCCGGGAATAGATCCGGATCCAGAAAACTGGAGGCCCCTGTTCATCGGACAATGTCCCACGTTACCCATTACAATTAATGGAGTGGAGACCCTGGCTATGCTTGACACGGGGTCGCAGATTACGACCACACGGCTCCCTACATTCCACAAGTATTGGGGCAAAGAGCAGCTGTTATCACCACCCCCAACCTGGCTGCAGCTGACCGCCAGTAACGGCCTCGAGATTGCGTGCGAAGGGTATTGGGAGGCGGACATCCAGATCGGAGCGACCTTGTTGCCAAGACAAGGCTGTCTTGTCACCGCCCCCTGTAAAGGGAACATAGCCCCCATCATCCTGGGGATGAATGTGCTGCAAAGATGCCCGGATGAGCTAGTGGCGACTTTGAAGGGTAAATTAACCCAAGCGGCTTCCCCCGGTCATCAGGCCTTTCAACATACTGTTCGGCTCCTACAAGGTTACCAAAAGTCCGCTGATTCCCATGTAAAGTTTTCGGGCACTGTCAAGTGGTTTAATGTGCGGAATGGATATGGCTTCATCAACAGAAATGACACCAAAGAATATGTCTTTGTCCACCAGACAGCAATAAAGCGAATTAACCCACGGAAGTTTCTGCGCAGTGTTGGAGACGGGGAGACTGTGGAATTTGATGTTGTGGACGGAGAGAAGGGTGCCGAGGCAGCAAACGTGACTGGCCCTGGTGGTGTACCAGTAAAAGGAAGCAGATTTGCACCCTACCGACGAAGGTTCCGCAGACGTTTCTACCGGCCAAGAGGAGAGAATGCTGCAGAATCTGGTGGGGAAGTAAATACAGAGCAAGTGAGCGAGGGAGAGAGAGCAGAAGAAGTGTCCTCTCAGCAGAGACCTGTCCAGTGCAGACGTCCTCCTCCGTTCTTCTACAAACGGCAGCAGAAAGACTACGACTGGGATGCGCAGGCCTATCGGCTGTCAGAAGGAAGCATCGTCCTCAAGAAGAAACATCAAGGGATGACTGGGACGAAGAACCAGATGATAGAAAAGGGACTTTGCCTCAGCTGCCCACCGACCCTTTCGAGCTACTATTGGCAGTATCAGGATTAGAGATCTTTCTCACTGAAACTGTTGTATATAATGTATATAATGTATATAATGTATATAATGTATATTAAAAGTGTTGTCATTGAAAATGTTTGCTATTATAAATGTTGTAGATGTGTGATTTGAGTTGATATAGAACAACCACCTTTATGTCTTAATGCGTGAGGACACGCACCTGAAAAAGCGGGGGTGAATGTGGTGCCCCAAAATCTGAGTACCCTGGGGTGTTCTATATGTTTTTAATTTGTTAATTTAATTTGTTAATTGTTAAAAGTGTTTATAAAGATTTAAAAAAAAAAAAAATGTTTCTTGAGGGAGAAGTGACAGTTGTGAGTGGTTGGTGGTTGCCGGGAGTGACAGGAAGGAGGAGTATGTGGCATAGTAACAAGTCCACTAACTTTGGTAATAACTGTGAACTCCCAGAAGGCAGCGGGAAGAGGAAAGTTCTAGACTTCTGAGGGAGAGAGATCCCCGCGTCTGCATAGACTGAGAGAGAAAAATAGGGACAGAATGAAAATCGGACAAAGTGATATATAAGCAGATTAAAAGTGAAGTAAGTGTAAGATAAGAAGATAAGAAGTGAGCCAAAGAGAGGTGTGAGTAACAAGGAAAGTACTGAAAACAAATAAGCAGTATAGAGATCTGTGACATCACACTAAACAGACTGAGCTATGTACTGAGAACAGTGTGAGAGGAGAGAGAATAGAGAGGTCTGTGAATACACACAAAAGAGACTGTAATACAAAATATCATCAGTTTATTTGGCGTGAAGAAGTAATTTATGGGCCCCAACCACGTGCAGCACTTCTACTAAATTCCTGTGCACAGTTCAACCCAGGACTGAGTGTAAAATATGGTAACGTTACCAGGGATAATATTGGTGCACCAAATGTTTTAGTTGAATATTAATGTTATGTGATTTACCTGAAAATTGATTTATTATTATATGTTAAATGCTATTGTGCTCTATGTTGATCAAATGAGTGTTTTGTCATTGCCATTGAGTTGAAGGGGTCAGTGGCGCGGTGGCTTACCAAAATTATCTTTACCGCATTATTATTAAACCCAAGTTATTTGACCAATCATTGTCCCTCTCATTGAAGTATTTATCTACTGACCACCGGATGTCCGAATAAAATAGAACCTGACTCGTGTCTGGAGGACAAGGTAAGGGAAGGAAGTCCCATCAGTACTCGACCACCACAGATGGACAGTAAACCGGGAATCACTGCTGCCTCAATAATAACTGCAGGAGCCTTATATTGTCCCAGTCTGGGAGATATAATATGTCAAAGTGAGAGTGGGATATCCTAGTATAATACCTTTCCCTCACACTGTAAAGACACAATGTTGTAAATTAAAATTACCCTAGCGGGTATATCTATGCCATTGCAGAAATGTTTAGCCAGTTAGGGGAGTTCAGTGACAAATAAACCCACCCCGGACTCTGATAAGTAGAAGGGGTGTCCTTGGTATGAAATCCTTGTCCTCCACCTCTTAACGCTAAATATACTCCTATAGTAACTTTCTGCACTATCCTTACCGGGATTCAATTCATCCGCTCCTATCTTTATATCCCTTAGTAAAATGGCTAGTAAATATTTTTTGTCATAATCTATCTATATGTATTGACATAGTTTAGTAGAGAGCCGGCGGCGCGTGTAACTCCAACGCGCGTTTTGCTAATGAGAGTTTTATCAAGGCAACCCGATTGCGCCTTCCTATTGGGTATTTATAGTGGAAGGACTGCCCATCAATGACATCATGCTTAGTAACGTTGTTAGTAACAAAAGCGACTGCTCATTAATTGACGTTGCTGCCCGCCAGTAACAAAAGGGGAGAGGACGTCCATCTTCCAGTGATCTGGCTCCAGTGGAAGGAGAATATGTGTATAGTTAAGTCACATACAAACTACAATCCTAGTTCATTAGCATAATCGTTGGTACTCACCATCACGATAAAAGAAGCTCTGACACTGGTATGGGCGACTCGAAGAATCCGAAGCTGACATGTCCGATGAAAGTGTAATAGCGACTCTTTAAAAAAATGACGTTTGGTAAGCGCAACTATGCGACATCCCGCTGCTAGTAAATGACATCACTGACAAACGCGACGCTACTATGATTACTGTTAAGGGGGTATGAAACGAAGCGGTGGCTGTACAATGTATAAGTCCTACTTGCCTACTTTCAGTAGGCGACATCCGGGAGAGGGGCGCGACTAGAGGGCGGGAGGGGGCGGGGCACATTGAATTGCGTCATTTTGGCCCAACCCCCATGAGTAAAATGACGTTTTGTGCAGGGGGCGGGGTCAAAATGATGCGATTCTCGGCGAATCGCGTCATTTTGCCAAGGGAATTGCTGGATACGGGAGAAATGCCAGCTCTCCCGGGAGTCTGGGAGATGGACCTGAATTTCGGGAGTCTCCCGGAAGTTGGCATGTATAGTATAAGTCTTCAAAAAAAGAATTGAACAGACGTCGCTTTGTTCTATACCCCCTTAACAGTACTCATGATAGCGTCGCCTTCTCAAATGACGTCTTTACTAGCAGCGGGATGTCACATAGTCGCGGTTACCAAACGTCATTCACAAACATCAGTCACAATTACACGTTCATCGCACAGGTCAGCTCCGGGTGCTACGAGTCGTCCGTTCCAGAGTCAGAGCTTCTTCCATCGTACCCAACCCACCATAATAGTAATCTCTGGAGTTAATTAAAATATATATAACACTCTGGTGAATATAAGAAATCATGTTACATATAAAACCCAAATGTGCGGATTACCAGACACAGAGAACCGAACGAGAGAACACTTCATTGTAATCATTCATATAAGTGTCCATAGAACTAGTTAGTATGATACATGGACACTGAGGGGACATCTTACCTATTATCATCACACAGGAGCAGCCCATGTACCCTGTTGGTGCCATAAAGGTGGAAGACAGCGAGATTTGTGGAATTATTTATGTTGTTAATAATAAATATATATATATATATCTGTCCAGGTAAGAGAATATGTGATGCTGGAGGTTAGATGAGGTATTTGTGGGTGCAGTAAGATGGCGGCGGGTGCAGTAAGATGGCGACGGGTGCAGTATGATGGCGGGTGTAGTAAGATGGCGGCGGGTGTAGTAACAAGGCGGCTGGTGCAGTAACATGGCGGCTGGTGTAGTGCTGGGGACCGGCCGGCAGAGGGCGCTGTATATTCCGGGTGACGTGTCCTCACAGACCGGAAGTAGCGGAGACAGGTAACTGCCGACTCTTCCTCCTGTGTACCGGGTGTGCTGAGCGGGTGACTGTACAGCGGGTGTGTGAGGTGGGGAGAGTGATGTGTAACATAATATATATATATATGGTGCACGGTGCATGCTGTGTTTAGCAGTGTATATAACATTATATGTGTGTGTATATAATACATGTGTATATATATATATATATATTGCATAGATGGTGTACTCTGTATGTAGCAGTATATATAACGTGTGTATATGATATATATAGTGTGTAGATGGTGTACGCTGTGTATATATAACATTATATATGTGTCTCCCCACAGAATGATCACGGACGTGCAGCTGGTGTACGCTGTATATATATATATTAGTGTGTACGCTGTGTATATATAACATTATATATGTGTCTCCCCACAGAATGATCACGGACGTGCAGATGGTGTACGCTGTATATATATATATTAGTGTGTACGCTGTGTATATATAACATTATATATGTGTCTCCCCACAGAATGATCACGGACGTGCAGCTGGTGTACGCTGTATATATATATATATTAGTGTGTACGCTGTGTATATATAACATTATATATGTGTCTCCCCCACAGAATGATCACGGACGTGCAGCTGGTGTACGCTGTATATATATATATATTAGTGTGTACGCTGTGTATATATAACATTATATATGTGTCTCCCCCACAGAATGATCACGGACGTGCAGCTGGCCATCTTTGCTAACATGCTTGGCGTATCTCTCTTCCTGCTGGTGGTTCTGTATCACTACGTCGCTGTAAACAATCCCAAGAAGCAGGAGTGAGGGGCCCGGACCATGTAAGTCGGGGGGCTCTGGGCCTTGTAGTACCCGGCGGAGGTTCAGTACAGCAGAGTCGTATCCCTGTCTGTGGGGAACAATCCATTGTGTACGTTCCCCATTGTTCTATATCTATATATATATATGTGTCTCTGTAACAAGTGCTGCAGCATTTACATAAAGCGCATATGTATGACGCCTGTATATAACACTCGCTGTCATGTGATTGTGGGTGACACCCCCACTGCCCCCTGCCCCGCATTGTATGACCTGGTATGGGTATTATAGGGGAGGGGTATATGTGTGAGATCTGGATTGTTTGTGTAACATTGTAGCCAGCTTCTGTATTCTGTCAATGGGGGCTGCACTGAATATTATCACCATTATTATTTATAAGGTGCCACAGATTCTGTAAGGGGAGGGGAGGGGGGGGGGGTGAGAGACAGTAGAACCAACTGCGAGAAGATGGAGATGGCAGACAAGGAAGAGGAGGTGGTAGGATAGGTGAGCTTGAAAAGGTGAGTTGAGTGAGCATTTCAACGACTGAAGGTTGGGGGAGAGTAGAGTGAGATGAGGTAGGGAGTACCAAAGATTAGGGGCAGCACAGCAGATGTGTTGGAGGTGACCATGGGAGGAGGTGACGACAGGTGAGTTAAGGTGGAGGTCAGAGGCGGAGCTTAGTGGCCGGGTAGGTATGTACCTGGAGACAAGGTCAGAGAAGTAGAGGGGGGAAGTGTTGGCGAGGGCTTTGTAAGGGAGGGTGAGGAGCTTGAGCTCTGAATTCTGAAAAGGATAGGGAGCCAATGAAGGGATTTTCGTGGAAGAGGTGCGGTGGGAGAGGAAAATGAGCCGAGCTGCAGTATTCTGTATGGTTTGAAGGTCAGAAATGTGAGAGGCAGGAAGACCAGTGAGAAGGAGGTTGTAATAGTCAAGACGAGAAATAAGTGTATGGACCAGGATTGTGATTGTTTCTTGAGAGAGGAATGGACGGATTTTCGTGACGTTATAGAGGAGGAAGTGGCAGGATTTGGTGGGGGACTGGATAGGAGCGGTAAAGCTGAGGGCTGAGACATGGGTGACAGGAGAGGGCGTTATGTTGTCAACCAAGAGGGCGAGGAGGAAAGATGATGAGCTCGGATTTGGAGATGTTGAGTTTGAGGAAGCCCTGTGACATCCAGATAGTTACAGCCCAGAGATAGCTGGATACTTGGGATAGGAAGGAGGGAAAGAGGTCAGGGGAGGAAATAATAGATTTTCGTGTCATCAGCATACAGGTGGTATTGATGGTCAAATGATTAAATAAGTTCTCTGAGAGAGGTGGTATAGAGAAGGACAGAGGTCCAAGGACTTAGCCTTGGGGGACTCTCAATACAAAGAGGGGGAGGAAAAGTTAGGAGCAGAGATGCTAAAGGAACGGCCCAAGAGGTAGGAGGCAAACCAGGAGAGAGCAGTTTTGTGAAAGGTGGGGAAGAGAATGATTGACTGTGTCAGAAGCAGCAGAGAGGTGGCGGAGTACGAGAAGGGGGAAGTGACCTTTGGACGTGGCTAAGAGTAAGTCATTTGTTTCCTTAGTGAGGGCAGTTTCAGTTGAGTGAATGGGATGAAAGTCGGTCAGACGATTGAAGACAAGTTGTTCGCGAATTTTAGAAGTAAAGGGCAGCAGAGATATGGGGTGATAGTTGGAGAGACAGGATAAGTCAAGGGAAGGTTTCTTGAGAATAGGAGAGATGAGAACATGCTTGTAGGCTGAGGGAAAGATACCAGTGGGGGGAGAGAGGTTCGAGCTTAGCAAGGTGACAACAGGCATTGGAAGAGAGGGAGCGGAGGAAGTTGGAGGGGACAGGATCGAGAGGACAGGTTGTAGAAGAAGAGGAGGAGAGAAGAGAGAGGATCTCCGATGCAGTTACTGGAGGGTGGGAGCCAAGGATGGCAGAGTGAGTGATAGAAAGGACGGGTGGGAAGAGGTGAATCTGGTGAGAGCCGATATCATCGTGGATAGTCAACTTTTGTTTTTGAAGTAGGTGGCAAAGTCCAGAGCAGTGATGGATGAGGGGGTAGGAGGAGGGGGACACAGGAGAGAATTAATGGTAGCAAAGAGACATCAGGGTTTACTGTACAGGGAGGTGATGAGGGATATGAAATAGGTTTGTTTGGCAAGAAAGAGGACAGAATAGAAGGAAGAAATTATAGTGGATGAAGTCAGCAATGAAGCGGGATTTCCTCCTTCGGGGTTCAGAGGAGCGGGAACCCTTTTGGAGGAAACGAGTAAGAGTGGAGTGCCAGGGTTGGGGTGTTAGGTAGATGGAGTGGAGTGGCCGGAGCTGCAGTGTCATGGGCAGCAGAGAGTGAGGTCTCGTAAAGAGTGACAGCGGCGATGGGGCGCGATAGGGAAGAAATAGGAGCGAGAAAGGTTTTGAGGGAGGATGCAAAGAGGATGGGGGTCAGTACTGTAAATGGGATGCTGCAAGCTAGCGACTATGGGTGGGAGAGGTGGGGTAAAGGAAAGGAGACTGTGGTCAGAGAGGGGGAACGTAGAATTAGCGAAGTTGGGAATGTCAGAGATGGGAGAACAGTGGGTCCAGGAAGAGAACATGGAGATGGGTGGCGGAAGTTGTCCATTGGGAGAGGCCATCGGAGGAAGGGAGAGTTAGGAGTTTAGAGGCGATGGTAGTAATAGGAGAGTTGGTAGTTAAAATCTCCAATAATAGTGGGAAGATCAGAAGAGAGGGAAAAGGAAAGTCGGGCGGCAAAGTTATCAAGAAATTTGGAGAATGGGCCAGGAGAACAATAGATGACAGCAACGCAAAGGTGGAGGGGAGAAGAGGTGGATGGAGTGAACTGCAAAGAAGTGTGGTTCAGGAGGGACAACATTGAAGGTGTAGCCAGGAGACACCACCTCCTTGGCGGTTCCCAGGACAGGGAGTGTGGGAGAAGGAAGCGGTATCAGCGGGGGAGATTCATGTTTTTGTAAGGTCCAGGAGACCAATGTGGAAGAGGTCATGAGTGGGAGTGAGCTTATTGCAGACAGATCTTTTATTCCAGAGTGTGCAGGACAGGGGAAGGTGAGTGAGAGGAAGGATAGGAATAAGGTTGGTGGGACAAGGTGATAAGTGGTGGAGGGGAGAGTGACAGCGGGTAGAGGGAACAGGTTTGGGCCTGTAGTGTGGAGTAATGATGTGGGGAGCCGTGTGGGGGAGTGGATGGAGATTTTGAATAGACAGTAATAAGATACAGGAGATTAGTAACTGAGACCTTGTATAGTCATTGATTGGAGAGTGGGCCAAAGTCCAGTCCACATCCAGGTCCAACTCCTCATACTTGTGATGGCCGGTCAGCCTTGAGTAGCATTGACCGTACAGTGATTAGATGGAAGACTGAAACAGTGGTTGCAGAGGGAGGGGATGACTGAGCAGGTGGTAGTACAGCAGGCGGGAGTACAGCAGGTGGTGGTACAGCAGGTGGGAGTACAGCAGGGGGTACAGCAGGCGGGAGTACAGCAGGATTAGTAAACAGGACATTCTGCAGGGAAATAACATGACAGGTGAAAACTAACTTAGTTGAGGTGAGAAAGAAATAAGATCAGAGTCTAAAACAGACTTCTTACATCCAGGGAGAGATGGAGACATCAGGACTGATATATGGAATTTCAGGTGAAAGTTGAATGTTGTCCTCGTGTAGCTGTGTTTCATGTAGAATGTTCTTCTCCTTTTTATCTTCTGTTTAACTCCAGTATAACTCTGAATGAATATAGTACACGATGGTGAAAAGCTAACTGCTGACACCCCGACACCAGTTACACCGATATGTCAGTCACAGCTGAGCTAATTTTCGACTTTTAGAAAAATAAGACATCTTCAAATATTGACATACAATAATGACACACACACCGACGGTGAGCTTCACGTCACTGGTAACGGAGACCGTTCAATTGATGATATTAAGGGGGCAATGCAAAGACCCGGGCACTTTATAATGTTTGGATTGCCCCCTTAATAGCATCAATGGAACGGTCTCCGTTACCAGTGACGTGAAGCTCACCGTCGGTGTGTGTGTCATCATCGTATGTCAATATTTGAAGATGTCTTATTTTTCTAAAAGTCGAAAATTAGCTCAGCTGTGACTGACGTATCGGTGTAACTGGTGTCGGAGTATAGTTGGTGGTATATGACTATCACCGACTGAATGATGTGATATTAGTCACAATACTCGTAGAACTACACACACTCGCTAAGCAGCTGAATACATTGCGGTTCTGATCTCGGTAATTACAGGGAACACGTTTACCCGGAATCTTTAATCTCATCCTCTGTTTCCATCACAGGTCGGACATTTTGGCTGTTCCCACCAGATTCCAGCCCACATCCCACCCTGGCGTCATTCCTGTCTGTCCACAATGATGTACATATATTTTCTAACATTAATGTCTCTTGTTACTGATGCAAACATTGGGAAGAAGAAATAAACCCAAATGTATGTATAATATTCCCTCTATTCTGCCTGGTGTCTGCTTTATGGATAGATATATACAGCGCCCCCAGCTGGAGGAGACGGGGAACTGCACCTCGCTCATTCACACTCTGCTATATGTAGATGTACACAGCGCCACCAGCTGGAAGAGACTGGGAACTGCACCTCACTCATTCAGTCTCTGGTATACATAGGAGAGGTCCTAGCCTGATACACAGTACGTCATGTTATTGAGGAATATAGGCTGAGGGCAGCAGGTTAATGCTTCATGTCAGAGACACATTAATATGTGGGGAAGGGAGGAATTTGCATTTTACACTGACTGACATCTAATTGCTTTCTGGGACGATGTAAACTATCTGTTATTAAGATGTTTGTCACACAAGTCTGCATCAGAGGAAAGTAATGTGTGTAACGGAGGATCTTACTGTCCCCTGAATGTCAGAACAGCTATTGACTGAAAAATTCTTGTTGCTTTCTGCACACTGCCATAGATCTGTGCGATACCTACATTGCAGCTGATGTCAGGCTAGAACACCTGTCTATCACTTACATGGAGATGTTTAGATGGGGGCTGTACATATAGTAACTAGTTCTAATAGCTATTATTCTAAATGTCTGTTTATCTGTAATTAACCCTTTGTGTCCTTCACTAACACTACATGGGAAATATATATATATATATAAATATCGAGCTTCTGTGATGTTACTTGTTGGGGAAGTTTGAGTTACCGCCTCTCCCCGCCTGCTATATGAGGACAGAGGTCCTAGTTCGTCACCTTCATTAACAGCCGGGGACTATGAACCACACAGAGCTGTACGGTACAGTGTACAGTTATGGCCAAAAGGTTTGAGAATGACACAAGTATTGGTTCTCACACAGTTTGCTGCTTCAGTGTTTTTAGACCTTTTTGTCAGATGTCGCCATGTTATACTGAAGATTACCAGCATTTTATAAATGTCAAAGACTTTTTATTGACAATTACATTAAGTTTATGCAGAGAGTCATAATTTGCAGTGTTGACCCTTCTTTTTGAAGACCGCTGCAGTTCACCCTGGCAGCTGTCATTAACTACTGGTGACAATAGCCCCAACCCCCATCCCATTCCTACAATTACCCCCTCCACCAGCCACAATACCTCACACTCACCATGTACCTCCAACCTCCATGACCAGATCAGCCAATGTGACAGTCACATATGAGGTCCCATAATATGAAAAGGCATTTTAGGCCATTACTTAAATCTACCATTGATAGGAAAAATGTGAATTATTTGAATTATTTTGCAGTTAATTCCATTTCCTTGAAGTGCTCCAGGGCAGCCCAATATATTCCCACCCAGATTGTATTATATGTTTCAGAAGACCATTTGAATAAAATGGTCTTGAGTGAAGATCACTGCTCTGATTCATCTGCACACAGCATGTAGAGAAGGAGCCTTTCCTTTCCGCTGGCTGCAGGTATCACAAAGAGTTGTTCTGGTTTCCTGTGTCCTAGACAAGAGCATAGAAAGGTCTCTGACAGATTTAGAGGATGCAGTTTCTTCTCTTTAAGCTGTGAAAAGGGAGCCGGTAGTGCCTCTTGCTGGATGAGGAATAGACACTAGAAGTAGTGGAGGACGGGGAGGATCTGAGGAAGATACTCACTGAGGGGTGAGATTTTGTTAGATCTGTCCCTAATTTTACCAAACAGAAGCAAACCCACCATAAAGGCTGCCATGGAGAAGTGAAGAGGAAAAAAACCTTCCCCCACATTGTACATGTATTTGTGTGTATTTAGTAGATCTATTACATAATCATTGGAATGTACTATGTTGGTATGATTGCGGTCACTCCCAAATACAGAATACGACACATTGAGCACAATTAAATACAGAGATTTATTTAAATACATTGCATTAGGCTGCAGAGGACGACAACACCAGGACAATATTAAAACCTGTCACACGATTGTGAAACTCTATTTACAATGGGAGATAAAATCACGTACAAAGTAGTATCGTTTATATCAAAGTCCATATTAAAATAAAAAATCCAGCGGACGCCACCTTACATTTACAAAAAAAAAAAAAAAGTGTTTAAAAGTTGGGACGTGAGCAGTCCGCAGAGCTGGAGGCCGATTTCATACAAAACATCACTGAGATCAAGAAACAACATCTGTATAAACAGTCAGGATTCATGTGGTAATGGGAACACAGTGGAATAAAACATCTGGCTTTGTTCTTTCTCCACGATAGTGAGATTGACATCTTCACAGCACAATATGATTAAACACACACAACCGTGGTGAGCCGACAACCACACAACCGTGGTGAGCTGACAACCACACAACCGTGGTGAGCCGACACAACCCCACAACCGTGGTGAGCCGACACAACCACACAACCGTGGTGAGCCGACACAACCCCACAACCGTGGTGAGCCGACACAACCCCACAACCGTGGTGAGCCGACACAACCCCACAACCGTGGTGAGCCGACACAACCCCACAACCGTGGTGAGCTGACACAACCGTGGTGAGCTGACAAAATACAAAGCCGTGGTAAAACGTGAGTGCAATGATAATAAAATAACGGTGAGGGTGTCGGGAGGAATGTGGAGCTGGGAAAACTCTATAAACACTGTGAGGCTATTGGTCCATGGCTCTCCTGACATAGCACCATTCAGAGTCTGCAGACGTGGTCCTCAGCCCTCGGCACAGAAGGACAGGACGCTCTGGTACGAGGAGAGGTGAGCCTTCTCGGATGAGACTGCTGGGAAACTCTGAAAAGAGAGAGAGGTGAAATGAAGAGGTTATAGACCTGTTGGGAGGGAGCGGGAGTCTTATCTGCATCACACAAAGACCAGATCATATCCCACAGTCCCCTTTACCACCCACAGTTCAGATTTGAAAAATCTATTTCCCTTCACTTCTCTATAGTCGCCTATAAGTTTTGTGTATAGTAAATGCAGAAAACGGAGACGGGAGGAGGGGATTTGCAGGTGGGTCCTGAGACAAATGGCGTTTGAATCGGTTGCATATGCATATGTGTAGAATATCTCCTCCTAGATTTATGTCCACACACAGCTACCGTAGAGACTGCACTGTCCAGGTGGTGAGTGGCAGTTATTAATGTCAGTATTAGGAAGCAGTAAGCTGCAGTGCTATCCTGGGAGGGTCCCCCCAGTATTAGGGAAGCAGTAAGCTGCAGTGCTCTCCTGGGAGGGTCCCCCCAGTATTAGGAAGCAGTAAGCTGCAGTGCTCTCCTGGGAGGGTCCCCCCAGTATTAGGAAGCAGTAAGTTGCAGTGCTCTCCTGGGAGGGTCCCCCCAGTATTAGGAAGCAGTAAGTTGCTGTGCTCTCCTGGGAGGGTCCCCCCAATATTAGGGAAGCAGTAAGCTGCAGTGCTCACCTGGGAGGGTCCCCCCAGTATTAGGAAGCAGTAAGCTGCAGTGCTCTCCTGGGAGGGTCCCCCCAGTATTAGGAAGCAGTAAGCTGCAGTGCTCTCCTGGGAGGGTCCCCCCAGTATTAGGGAAGCAGTAAGCTGCTGTGCTCTCCTGGGAGGGTCCCCCCAGTATTAGGAAGCAGTAAGTTGCTGTGCTCTCCTGGGAGGGTCCCCCCAGTATTAGGGAAGCAGTAAGCTGCTGTGCTCTCCTGGGAGGGTCCCCCCAGTATTAGGAAGCAGTAAGTTGCAGTGCTCTCCTGGGAGGGTCCCCCCAGTATTAGGAAGCAGTAAGCTGCTGTGCTCTCCTGGGAGGGTCCCCCCAGTATTAGGGAAGCAGTAAGCTGCTGTGCTCTCCTGGGAGGGTCCCCCCAGTATTAGGGAAGCAGTAAGCTGCAGTGCTCTCCTGGGAGGGTCCCCCCAGTATTAGGGAAGCAGTAAGCTGCTGTGCTCTCCTGGGAGGGTCCCCCCAGTATTAGGGAAGCAGTAAGTTGCAGTGCTCTCCTGGGAGGGTCCCCCCAGTATTAGGAAGCAGTAAGCTGCAGTGCTCTCCTCGGAGGGTCCCCCCAGTATTAGGAAGCAGTAAGTTGCAGTGCTCTCCTGGGAGGGTCCCCCCAGTATTAGGGAAGCAGTAAGCTGCAGTGCTCTCCTCGGAGGGTCCCCCCAGTATTAGGAAGCAGTAAGTTGCAGTGCTCTCCTGGGAGGGTCCCCCCCAGTATTAGGAAGCAGTAAGTTGCAGTGCTCTCCTCGGAGGGTCCCCCCAGTATTAGGGAAGCAGTAAGCTGCAGTGCTCTCCTGGGAGGGTCCCCCCAGTATTAGGGAAGCAGTAAGCTGCAGTGCTGTCCTCGGAGGGTCCCCCCAGTATTAGGAAGCAGTAAGCTGCAGTGCTCTCCTGGGAGGGTCCCCCCAGTATTAGGGAAGCAGTAAGCTGCAGTGCTCTCCTGGGAGGGTCCCCCCAGTATTAGGAAGCAGTAAGCTGCAGTGCTCTCCTGGGTGTGTCCCCCCAGTATTAGGGAAGCAGTAAGCTGCAGTGCTCTCCTCGGAGGGTCCCCCCAGTATTAGGAAGCAGTAAGCTGCAGTGCTCTCCTGGGAGGGTCCCCCCAGTATTAGGGAAGCAGTAAGCTGCTGTGCTCTCCTGGGAGGGTCCCCCCAGTATTAGGAAGCAGTAAGTTGCTGTGCTCTCCTGGGAGGGTCCCCCCAATATTAGGGAAGCAGTAAGTTGCAGTGCTCTCCTGGGAGGGTCCCCCCAGTATTAGGGAAGCAGTAAGCTGCAGTGCTCTCCTCGGAGGGTCCCCCCAGTATTAGGAAGCAGTAAGTTGCTGTGCTCTCCTGGGAGGGTCCCCCCAATATTAGGGAAGCAGTAAGTTGCAGTGCTCTCCTGGGAGGGTCCCCCCAGTATTAGGAAGCAGTAAGCTGCAGTGCTCTCCTCGGAGGGTCCCCCCAGTATTAGGAAGCAGTAAGTTGCAGTGCTCTCCTGGGAGGGTCCCCCCAGTATTAGGGAAGCAGTAAGCTGCAGTGCTCTCCTCGGAGGGTCCCCCCAGTATTAGGAAGCAGTAAGTTGCAGTGCTCTCCTGGGAGGGTCCCCCCCAGTATTAGGAAGCAGTAAGTTGCAGTGCTCTCCTCGGAGGGTCCCCCCAGTATTAGGGAAGCAGTAAGCTGCAGTGCTCTCCTGGGAGGGTCCCCCCAGTATTAGGGAAGCAGTAAGCTGCAGTGCTGTCCTCGGAGGGTCCCCCCAGTATTAGGAAGCAGTAAGCTGCAGTGCTCTCCTGGGAGGGTCCCCCCAGTATTAGGGAAGCAGTAAGCTGCAGTGCTCTCCTGGGAGGGTCCCCCCAGTATTAGGAAGCAGTAAGCTGCAGTGCTCTCCTGGGTGTGTCCCCCCAGTATTAGGGAAGCAGTAAGCTGCAGTGCTCTCCTCGGAGGGTCCCCCCAGTATTAGGAAGCAGTAAGCTGCAGTGCTCTCCTGGGAGGGTCCCCCCAGTATTAGGGAAGCAGTAAGCTGCTGTGCTCTCCTGGGAGGGTCCCCCCAGTATTAGGAAGCAGTAAGTTGCTGTGCTCTCCTGGGAGGGTCCCCCCAATATTAGGGAAGCAGTAAGTTGCAGTGCTCTCCTGGGAGGGTCCCCCCAGTATTAGGAAGCAGTAAGTTGCTGTGCTCTCCTGGGAGGGTCCCCCCAGTATTAGGGAAGCAGTAAGTTGCAGTGCTCTCCTGGGAGGGTCCCCCCAGTATTAGGGAAGCAGTAAGCTGCAGTGCTCTCCTCGGAGGGTCCCCCCAGTATTAGGAAGCAGTAAGCTGCAGTGCTCTCCTGGGAGGGTCCCCCCAGTATTAGGGAAGCAGTAAGCTGCAGTGCTCTCCTGGGAGGGTCCCCCCAGTATTAGGAAGCAGTAAGCTGCAGTGCTCTCCTGGGAGGGTCCCCCCAGTATTAGGGAAGCAGTAAGTTGCAGTGCTCTCCTGGGAGGGTCCCCCCAGTATTAGGGAAGCAGTAAGCTGCAGTGCTCTCCTGGGAGGGTCCCCCCAGTATTAGGGAAGCAGTAAGCTGCAGTGCTCTCCTCGGAGGGTCCCCCCAGTATTAGGAAGCAGTAAGTTGCAGTGCTCTCCTGGGAGGGTCCCCCCAGTATTAGGAAGCAGTAAGCTGCAGTGCTCTCCTGGGAGGGTCCCCCCAGTATTAGGGAAGCAGTAAGCTGCTGTGCTCTCCTGGGAGGGTCCCCCCAGTATTAGGAAGCAGTAAGTTGCAGTGCTCTCCTGGGAGGGTCCCCCCAGTATTAGGAAGCAGTAAGCTGCAGTGCTCTCCTGGGAGTGTCCCCCCAGTATTAGGAAGCAGTAAGCTGCCGTGCTCTCCTGGGAGGGTCCCCCCAGTATTAGGAAGCAGTAAGTTGCAGTGCTCTCCTGGGAGGGTCCCCCCAGTATTAGGAAGCAGTAAGCTGCTGTGCTCTCCTGGGAGGGTCCCCCCAGTATTAGGAAGCAGTAAGCTGCAGTGCTCTCCTGGGAGGGTCCCCCCAGTATTAGGGAAGCAGTAAGTTGCAGTGCTCTCCTGGGAGGGTCCCCCCAGTATTAGGAAGCAGTAAGCTGCCGTGCTCTCCTGGGAGGGTCCCCCCAGTATTAGGAAGCAGTAAGCTGCTGTGCTCTCCTCGGAGGGTCCCCCCAGTATTAGGGAAGCAGTAAGTTGCAGTGCTCTCCTGGGAGGGTCCCCCCAGTATTAGGAAGCAGTAAGCTGCCGTGCTCTCCTGGGAGGGTCCCCCCAGTATTAGGAAGCAGTAAGCTGCAGTGCTCTCCTGGGAGGGTCCCCCCAGTATTAGGAAGCAGTAAGTTGCAGTGCTCTCCTGGGAGGGTCCCCCCAGTATTAGGAAGCAGTAAGCTGCTGTGCTCTCCTGGGAGGGTCCCCCCAGTATTAGGAAGCAGTAAGCTGCAGTGCTCTCCTGGGAGGGTCCCCCCAGTATTAGGAAGCAGTAAGTTGCAGTGCTCTCCTGGGAGGGTCCCCCCAGTATTAGGAAGCAGTAAGCTGCAGTGCTCTCCTGGGAGGGTCCCCCCAGTATTAGGAAGCAGTAAGCTGCAGTGCTGTCCTGGGAGGGTCCCCCCAGTATTAGGGAAGCAGTAAGCTGCAGTGCTCTCCTGGGAGGGTCCCCCCAGTATTAGGAAGCAGTAAGCTGCAGTGCTCTCCTGGGAGGGTCCCCCCAGTATTAGGAAGCAGTAAGTTGCAGTGCTCTCCTGGGAGGGTCCCCCCAGTATTAGGAAGCAGTAAGTTGCTGTGCTCTCCTGGGAGGGTCCCCCCAATATTAGGGAAGCAGTAAGCTGCAGTGCTCACCTGGGAGGGTCCCCCCAGTATTAGGAAGCAGTAAGCTGCAGTGCTCTCCTGGGAGGGTCCCCCCAGTATTAGGAAGCAGTAAGTTGCTGTGCTCTCCTGGGAGGGTCCCCCCAGTATTAGGAAGCAGTAAGTTGCAGTGCTCTCCTGGGAGGGTCCCCCCAGTATTAGGAAGCAGTAAGCTGCTGTGCTCTCCTGGGAGGGTCCCCCCAGTATTAGGAAGCAGTAAGCTGCAGTGCTGTCCTCGGAGGGTCCCCCCAGTATTAGGAAGCAGTAAGCTGCTGTGCTCTCCTGGGAGGGTCCCCCCAGTATTAGGAAGCAGTAAGTTGCAGTGCTCTCCTGGGAGGGTCCCCCCAGTATTAGGAAGCAGTAAGCTGCTGTGCTCTCCTGGGAGGGTCCCCCCAGTATTAGGAAGCAGTAAGCTGCAGTGCTGTCCTCGGAGGGTCCCCCCAGTATTAGGAAGCAGTAAGCTGCAGTGCTGTCCTGGGAGGGTCCCCCCAGTATTAGGGAAGCAGTAAGCTGCAGTGCTCTCCTCGGAGGGTCCCCCCAGTATTAGGAAGCAGTAAGCTGCAGTGCTCTGCTGGGAGGGTCCCCCCAGTATTAGGGAAGCAGTAAGCTGCAGTGCTCTCCTCGGAGGGTCCCCCCAGTATTAGCAAGCAGTAAGCTGCAGTGCTCTCCTGGGAGGGGTCCCCCCAGTATTAGGAAGCAGTAAGCTGCAGTGCTCTCCTGGGAGGGTCCCCCCAGTATTAGGGAAGCAGTAAGTTGCAGTGCTCTCCTGGGAGGGTCCCCCCCAGTATTAGGAAGCAGTAAGTTGCAGTGCTCTCCTCGGAGGGTCCCCCCAGTATTAGGGAAGCAGTAAGCTGCAGTGCTCTCCTGGGAGGGTCCCCCCAGTATTAGGGAAGCAGTAAGCTGCAGTGCTGTCCTCGGAGGGTCCCCCCAGTATTAGGAAGCAGTAAGCTGCAGTGCTCTCCTGGGAGGGTCCCCCCAGTATTAGGGAAGCAGTAAGCTGCAGTGCTCTCCTGGGAGGGTCCCCCCAGTATTAGGAAGCAGTAAGCTGCAGTGCTCTCCTGGGTGTGTCCCCCCAGTATTAGGGAAGCAGTAAGCTGCAGTGCTCTCCTCGGAGGGTCCCCCCAGTATTAGGAAGCAGTAAGCTGCAGTGCTCTCCTGGGAGGGTCCCCCCAGTATTAGGGAAGCAGTAAGCTGCTGTGCTCTCCTGGGAGGGTCCCCCCAGTATTAGGGAAGCAGTAAGCTGCAGTGCTCTCCTCGGAGGGTCCCCCCAGTATTAGGAAGCAGTAAGCTGCAGTGCTCTCCTGGGAGGGTCCCCCCAGTATTAGGGAAGCAGTAAGCTGCTGTGCTCTCCTGGGAGGGTCCCCCCAGTATTAGGAAGCAGTAAGCTGCAGTGCTCACCTGGGAGGGTCCCCCCAGTATTAGGAAGCAGTAAGCTGCTGTGCTCTCCTGGGAGGGTCCCCCCAGTATTAGGAAGCAGTAAGTTGCAGTGCTCTCCTGGGAGGGTCCCCCCAATATTAGGGAAGCAGTAAGCTGCAGTGCTCACCTGGGAGGGTCCCCCCAGTATTAGGAAGCAGTAAGTTGCAGTGCTCTCCTGGGAGGGTCCCCCCAGTATTAGGGAAGCAGTAAGCTGCTGTGCTCTCCTGGGAGGGTCCCCCCAGTATTAGGGAAGCAGTAAGCTGCAGTGCTCTCCTGGGAGGGTCCCCCCAGTATTAGGAAGCAGTAAGTTGCAGTGCTCTCCTGGGAGGGTCCCCCCAGTATTAGGAAGCAGTAAGTTGCAGTGCTCTCCTGGGAGGGTCCCCCCAGTATTAGGAAGCAGTAAGTTGCAGTGCTCTCCTGGGAGGGTCCCCCCAGTATTAGGAAGCAGTAAGCTGCAGTGCTCTCCTGGGAGGGTCCCCCCAGTATTAGGAAGCGGTAAGCTGCAGTGCTCTCCTGGGAGGGTCCCCCCAGTATTAGGAAGCAGTAAGTTGCTGTGCTCTCCTCGGAGGGTCCCCCCAGTATTAGGAAGCAGTAAGCTGCAGTGCTGTCCTGGGAGGGTCCCCCCAGTATTAGGGAAGCAGTAAGCTGCAGTGCTCTCCTGGGAGGGTCCCCCCAGTATTAGGAAGCAGTAAGCTGCAGTGCTCTCCTGGGAGGGTCCCCCCAGTATTAGGGAAGCAGTAAGCTGCTGTGCTCTCCTGGGAGGGTCCCCCCAGTATTAGGGAAGCAGTAAGTTGCAGTGCTCTCCTGGGAGGGTCCCCCCAGTATTAGGAAGCAGTAAGCTGCAGTGCTCTCCTCGGAGGGTCCCCCCAGTATTAGGAAGCAGTAAGTTGCAGTGCTCTCCTGGGAGGGTCCCCCCAGTATTAGGGAAGCAGTAAGCTGCAGTGCTCTCCTCGGAGGGTCCCCCCAGTATTAGGAAGCAGTAAGTTGCAGTGCTCTCCTGGGAGGGTCCCCCCCAGTATTAGGAAGCAGTAAGTTGCAGTGCTCTCCTCGGAGGGTCCCCCCAGTATTAGGGAAGCAGTAAGCTGCAGTGCTCTCCTGGGAGGGTCCCCCCAGTATTAGGGAAGCAGTAAGCTGCAGTGCTGTCCTCGGAGGGTCCCCCCAGTATTAGGAAGCAGTAAGCTGCAGTGCTCTCCTGGGAGGGTCCCCCCAGTATTAGGGAAGCAGTAAGCTGCAGTGCTCTCCTGGGAGGGTCCCCCCAGTATTAGGAAGCAGTAAGCTGCAGTGCTCTCCTGGGTGTGTCCCCCCAGTATTAGGGAAGCAGTAAGCTGCAGTGCTGTCCTGGGAGGGTCCCCCCAGTATTAGGGAAGCAGTAAGTTGCAGTGCTCTCCTCGGAGGGTCCCCCCAGTATTAGGAAGCAGTAAGTTGCAGTGCTCTCCTGGGAGGGTCCCCCCAGTATTAGGAAGCAGTAAGTTGCAGTGCTCTCCTGGGAGGGTCCCCCCAGTATTAGGAAGCAGTAAGCTGCAGTGCTCTCCTGGGAGGGTCCCCCCAGTATTAGGGAAGCAGTAAGTTGCAGTGCTCTCCTCGGAGGGTCCCCCCAGTATTAGGAAGCAGTAAGTTGCAGTGCTCTCCTGGGAGGGTCCCCCCAGTATTAGGGAAGCAGTAAGCTGCAGTGCTCTCCTCTGAGGGTCCCCCCAGTATTAGGAAGCAGTAAGTTGCAGTGCTCTCCTGGGTGTGTCCCCCCCAGTATTAGGAAGCAGTAAGTTGCAGTGCTCTCCTCGGAGGGTCCCCCCAGTATTAGGAAGCAGTAAGTTGCAGTGCTCTCCTGGGAGGGTCCCCCCAGTATTAGGGAAGCAGTAAGCTGCAGTGCTCTCCTGGGAGGGTCCCCCCAGTATTAGGAAGCAGTAAGCTGCAGTGCTCTCCTGGGTGTGTCCCCCCAGTATTAGGGAAGCAGTAAGCTGCAGTGCTCTCCTCGGAGGGTCCCCCCAGTATTAGGAAGCAGTAAGCTGCAGTGCTCTCCTGGGAGGGTCCCCCCAGTATTAGGGAAGCAGTAAGCTGCTGTGCTCTCCTGGGAGGGTCCCCCCAGTATTAGGGAAGCAGTAAGCTGCAGTGCTCTCCTCGGAGGGTCCCCCCAGTATTAGGAAGCAGTAAGCTGCAGTGCTCTCCTGGGAGGGTCCCCCCAGTATTAGGGAAGCAGTAAGCTGCTGTGCTCTCCTGGGAGGGTCCCCCCAGTATTAGGAAGCAGTAAGTTGCAGTGCTCTCCTGGGAGGGTCCCCCCAGTATTAGGGAAGCAGTAAGTTGCAGTGCTCTCCTGGGAGTGTCCCCCCAGTATTAGGAAGCAGTAAGCTGCAGTGCTCTCCTGGGAGGGTCCCCCCAGTATTAGGAAGCAGTAAGTTGCAGTGCTCTCCTGGGAGGGTCCCCCCAGTATTAGGGAAGCAGTAAGCTGCTGTGCTCTCCTGGGAGGGTCCCCCCAGTATTAGGAAGCAGTAAGTTGCAGTGCTCTCCTGGGAGGGTCCCCCCAGTATTAGGGAAGCAGTAAGCTGCAGTGCTCTCCTCGGAGGGTCCCCCCAGTATTAGGAAGCAGTAAGCTGCAGTGCTCTCCTGGGAGGGTCCCCCCAGTATTAGGGAAGCAGTAAGCTGCTGTGCTCTCCTGGGAGGGTCCCCCCAGTATTAGGAAGCAGTAAGTTGCAGTGCTCTCCTGGGAGGGTCCCCCCAGTATTAGGGAAGCAGTAAGCTGCAGTGCTCTCCTGGGAGGGTCCCCCCAGTATTAGGGAAGCAGTAAGTTGCAGTGCTCTCCTGGGAGTGTCCCCCCAGTATTAGGAAGCAGTAAGTTGCAGTGCTCTCCTGGGAGGGTCCCCCCAGTATTAGGGAAGCAGTAAGCTGCAGTGCTCTCCTCGGAGGGTCCCCCCAGTATTAGGAAGCAGTAAGCTGCAGTGCTCTCCTGGGAGGGTCCCCCCAGTATTAGGGAAGCAGTAAGCTGCTGTGCTCTCCTGGGAGGGTCCCCCCAGTATTAGGAAGCAGTAAGTTGCAGTGCTCTCCTGGGAGGGTCCCCCCAGTATTAGGGAAGCAGTAAGTTGCAGTGCTCTCCTGGGAGTGTCCCCCCAGTATTAGGAAGCAGTAAGCTGCTGTGCTCTCCTGGGAGGGTCCCCCCAGTATTAGGAAGCAGTAAGTTGCAGTGCTCTCCTGGGAGGGTCCCCCCAGTATTAGGGAAGCAGTAAGCTGCAGTGCTCTCCTGGGAGGGTCCCCCCAGTATTAGGGAAGCAGTAAGTTGCAGTGCTCTCCTGGGAGGGTCCCCCCAGTATTAGGAAGCAGTAAGCTGCAGTGCTCTCCTGGGAGGGTCCCCCCAGTATTAGGAAGCAGTAAGCTGCAGTGCTGTCCTGGGAGGGTCCCCCCAGTATTAGGAAGCAGTAAGTTGCAGTGCTCTCCTGGGAGGGTCCCCCCAGTATTAGGAAGCAGTAAGTTGCAGTGCTCTCCTGGGAGGGTCCCCCCAGTATTAGGAAGCAGTAAGCTGCAGTGCTCTCCTGGGAGGGTCCCCCCAGTATTAGGGAAGCAGTAAGCTGCAGTGCTCTCCTGGGAGGGTCCCCCCAGTATTAGGAAGCAGTAAGCTGCAGTGCTCTCCTGGGAGGGTCCCCCCAGTATTAGGAAGCAGTAAGCTGCAGTGCTCTCCTGGGAGGGTCCCCCCAGTATTAGGGAAGCAGTAAGCTGCTGTGCTCTCCTGGGAGGGTCCCCCCAGTATTAGCAAGCAGTAAGCTGCAGTGCTCTCCTCGGAGGGTCCCCCCAGTATTAGGAAGCAGTAAGTTGCTGTGCTCTCCTCGGAGGGTCCCCCCAGTATTAGGAAGCAGTAAGTTGCAGTGCTCTCCTGGGAGGGTCCCCCCAGTATTAGGGAAGCAGTAAGTTGCAGTGCTCTCCTGGGAGGGTCCCCCCAGTATTAGGAAGCAGTAAGCTGCAGTGCTCTCCTCGGAGGGTCCCCCCAGTATTAGGGAAGCAGTAAGCTGCAGTGCTCTCCTGGGAGGGTCCCCCCAGTATTAGGAAGCAGTAAGCTGCAGTGCTCTCCTCGGAGGGTCCCCCCAGTATTAGGGAAGCAGTAAGTTGCAGTGCTCTCCTGGGAGGGTCCCCCCAGTATTAGGGAAGCAGTAAGCTGCAGTGCTCTCCTGGGAGGGTCCCCCCAGTATTAGGGAAGCAGTAAGCTGCAGTGCTCTCCTGGGAGGGTCCCCCCAGTATTAGGAAGCAGTAAGCTGCAGTGCTCTCCTGGGAGGGTCCCCCCAGTATTAGGAAGCAGTAAGCTGCAGTGCTCTCCTGGGAGGGTCCCCCCAGTATTAGGAAGCAGTAAGCTGCAGTGCTCTCCTGGGAGGGTCCCCCCAGTACTAGGGAAGCAGTAAGTTGCTGTGCTCTCCTGGGAGGGTCCCCCCAGTATTAGGGAAGCAGTAAGTTGCAGTGCTCTCCTGGGAGGGTCCCCCCAGTATTAGGAAGCAGTAAGTTGCTGTGCTCTCATGGGAGGGTCCCCCCAGTATTAGGGAAGCAGTAAGCTGCAGTGCTCTCCTGGGAGGGTCCCCCCAGTATTAGGGAAGCAGTAAGCTGCAGTGCTCTCCTGGGAGGGTCCCCCCAGTATTAGGGAAGCAGTAAGTTGCTGTGCTCTCCTGGGAGGGTCCCCCCAGTATTAGGAAGCAGTAAGTTGCTGTGCTCTCCTCGGAGGGTCCCCCCAGTATTAGGAAGCAGTAAGTTGCAGTGCTCTCCTGGGAGGGTCCCCCCAGTATTAGGGAAGCAGTAAGTTGCTGTGCTCTCCTGGGAGGGTCCCCCCAGTATTAGGAAGCAGTAAGTTGCAGTGCTCTCCTGGGAGGGTCCCCCCAGTATTAGGAAGCAGTAAGTTGCTGTGCTCTCCTCGGAGGGTCCCCCCAGTATTAGGAAGCAGTAAGTTGCAGTGCTCTCCTGGGAGGGTCCCCCCAGTATTAGGGAAGCAGTAAGCTGCAGTGCTCTCCTGGGAGGGTCCCCCCAGTATTAGGAAGCAGTAAGTTGCTGTGCTCTCCTCGGAGGGTCCCCCCAGTATTAGGAAGCAGTAAGTTGCAGTGCTCTCCTGGGAGGGTCCCCCCAGTATTAGGAAGCAGTAAGTTGCAGTGCTCTCCTGGGAGGGTCCCCCCAGTATTAGGAAGCAGTAAGCTGCAGTGCTCTCCTGGGTGTGTCCCCCCAGTATTAGGGAAGCAGTAAGCTGCAGTGCTCTCCTCGGAGGGTCCCCCCAGTATTAGGAAGCAGTAAGCTGCAGTGCTCTCCTGGGAGGGTCCCCCCAGTATTAGGGAAGCAGTAAGCTGCTGTGCTCTCCTGGGAGGGTCCCCCCAGTATTAGGGAAGCAGTAAGCTGCTGTGCTCTCCTCGGAGGGTCCCCCCAGTATTAGGGAAGCAGTAAGTTGTTGTGCTCTCCTGGGAGGGTCCCCCCAGTATTAGGAAGCAGTAAGCTGCAGTGCTCTCCTGGGAGGGTCCCCCCAGTATTAGGAAGCAGTAAGTCCCCCCCCATCCCCCATCCCCGATATCAGGGAAGCAGTAAGCTGTCACTCTCTTATGCAGGCGAGTCCCCCTGGCAGAAGCTTGTGTGTGTGGGGGGGGGGGGGGGGGAGAATCTGGAGGACAGAGAGCAGAAAGAGGTACAGACCAGCCCCTGAGTTGCACATAGTTGTATATTACCCCCGGTGTAGACTGTGTCCAATATATAATACAGGCTTTAGAGGTAACCACGGCTTCTATTACCTGGTCAACAATCTCTTTGGTTTGCTCACAAATGAAGAGCGGCTCCTCCGTCTTGGATCTAAGGAGCGGCACAGAGCACACGGTTAGGCTGGATGTCACCGCTGCCAGATCTGGGAAACGTGGAAACAGGACATGTGTGTACTGGGCTCATACATGAGGTATGGAGAAGAGGAGGCATCATGAGACAAAATAACATCTACAACAATGCATCACTAGACAATATTGTGTTGTGAGCAGGATGCAGCATGCGGGGGGGACAGATAGACCCCCTCCCCATACCTGTGAGAGCGCAGTGTTTCAGGGCCTGCTCCGTGGTGTACTTCCACACTCTGAGAATGGGAGACTCCCGCTCGTTCGTATCACGCAGAAGACTCTGAGAGTGCAGGAGACCATTCCTCCTGACTGGGATCCGGCTGGGACGGACGACAAAGCTTTCCAAAGACCTGGAGGAGGGAATGGCAAAGCTGGTGTAAAAAAGGGCTCAACAGCGGCTGTAGAACTACAAGTATCAGCAGGAGGGATAGTAAATAATAAATGGAAGCAGGAAGTGTCTGTATTGTAGATACTGAGTGACACAGATTCTGTGACCATCATATAGGAATGGAAGAAGATGAAAATAAATTACCTGGAATACTCAGGAGCATTAAAGCCATTACTTCTTTTTTGCAAATTCTAAAAGTAAAAGAAAAGACGCAATTTTAAATACGTACAAGTGTCGGTGTTACGTGCTCTGCGTACAATCCCTATCAGTCTGTATAGATCAGCCAATCTGTAGCTAGCCTGGAACTTGTAGTTCCACCGGCTGCCTAACCCTACTGTAGATGATGCTTACGATAAGGCCACACACACACACATACACCTATCAGCCACAACAGTAAAACCACTTTTCCAATATTGTGTAGTTCTCCCTCGTGCAGCCAAAACAGCTCTGACCCGTCGGGGCCTGGACTACACAAGACCTCGAAGGTGTCCTGTGGTATCTGGCACCAACACATTAGCAGCAGATCCTTTAAGTCCTGTAAGTTGTGAGGTGGGAATCAGGGAATACCGCTGCTATGAAGGGGTGTACTTGGTCTGTAACAATGTTTAGGTAGGTGGTACGTGTCATAGTAACATCCACATGAATGCCAGGGACCGAGGTTCCCAGCAGAACATTGCCCAGAACATCACACTGCCTCCGCCGGCTGCCTTCTTCCCATAGTACATCCTGGTGCCATCTCTTCCCTAGGTAAACAAAGCACATGTACCCAGCCGTCCACATGATGTGAAAGAAAATGTCATCAGACCAGGCCACCTTCTTCCATTTCTCCATGGTCCAGTTCTGGCGCTCATGGGCCCATTGTAGACGCTTTCGGTGGTGGACAGGGCTCAGCATGGGCTCTCTGACCGGTCTGTGGCCACGCAGCAAGCTGCGATGCTCTGTGTGTTCTGACACCTTTCTATCATAAACATAGACAAAGAGCAAGTATGTGTTTAAGGGGCACTCAAAGGATAATAGCTGCAGTGTCGGGATATGTCAGACTTTCTACATAATTAGACTGCTCTGAGGTTTGGAAATATATAAAATGTATTTCCTAGAGAAGGAATCCTTTAATTTGGATCCTTCTATATGAGATCGGAATAACATTTAGTCCCTCTATACGAAGTGTGAATGAATTCCATTTATTAAGAAAGTTACTGTCACGTAGACAGCTGCAGTACATTACACTTGTATTATTATTTAGGCTGCTCCGCCGTTTCACCATATTAGAGGGAGATCGTAGAAACTCCTGTCTCATATAATTTTTAAGCTATGATTAGTCGAGTTTGCTTAGCACTATTTACTGAACATGCAGCTCTGCTGTCAAAAGACTTCGTTCTATCAAAGTGTCTTTTGCTCAATCCATGTTATATAGCTATAAAGTCTTTAACCTTATTCAGATTGACTCAACCTATTAAAAACATTTACACCTCCATTATATAATAAATGTAAGGTGTTTTGGTTGATCTTTAATATCAAGCACCCAGTGAAAACTTATATTTAATTTTTGGAGGGTCGGTACGTCTGCCAGTTTTATCAGTTATTGTGTATTTTGGTCATTTTTTCCATCTCTAGTTTTTAATATTTCACTACTCCCATCTTATTATGTAATATTATTTTAAAGCATATCAAAAAACTTTGGATATATTTTAGATTACTTCAAATTATCCTTTGAGTGCCCCTTAAACACATACTTGCTCTTTGTCTATGTTTATATTTTGTTACATGTGTGGGTGCACCATTTCCAGGTAGATGGTTATATTATTAAAACTTAACTCTATCTCCTGGTTATTATAGGATTGTCCTGGTGCGATATAATTGATCTTTTGTATTTAATTACCTTTCTATCATAGTCAGCATTAACAGTTTCAGCAATTTATGGGATTGGACCAGACGGGCTAGTCCTCGCTCCCCACGCGTCTCAGTGATCCCGAGGACCTAGGTGGTTTTAATGCTGTGGCAGACCGGTATCATGATATTGTGACTTAGCCGTCTGCTGTTATGATGTATTATTACCTGTAGTAACGCAATCCCGGCGTCAGGCTGGATGTGCAGCGCGCTGGGGTCGCCGTCCCGCACACCTTTCTTCCCTTGTACTGAACTCTTTGTCTTGTTGGTGGAGGACATGTTATTGAAGCCACTACCTAATAAAACATAAGGACATGACACCAGAAGGACGCTGTGTAACCCGCAGCAGGCAGACGTTTACCTTCATTATATACAAAGTATTAGAAGAAAGATTAATATTTATGAGGCCGCAGAGAGAGAAAGCAGCAAAGTGCAAGTGGAGCGTTTCTACTATAAACCTTACGTGTAATCTTCTGGGGTGCGCAGTGTCATCGTACGCACTGTATAACCGCTTCTCACAGACACAATCTGATTGGTTGCCACAGGCCCTTTCTTTTAGTTACCTCCCCATCCATAGTACGTCCTGGGGCTGGTTACAAGGAGTGTGGATACAATGACTAATACTCATTAGTCAGAGCTGTACTGAAGAATGGATGATTCCCTGTACATGAGTCACATTACAGCGGTGTGCGAGTTGGAGCTTGGAGGCCCCTGATTGGTTCTTCTATATAATTGTCTCATGTCCATTTCTTCTTGATTCTCCCAGCTGGGTATAGAGGGGCCAGATGTCACACTACCCCTCACAGTGCCTCGCCCCTCACAGTGCCTCACTCCAAGACAGCGAACTCAGGGAGGAGCCCAACATCACAAGTCAAGTTAGAGGAAAAGGAGGACACCCTCAGGAGAGTGTGAGATAGAGTCACCGACAGATAAGGAGCAGAAGAGGTAAGGGAGAAGTACAGAGAGAGGCACCGACAGGTCAGGAGAAGATGAGGTAAGGGGGAAGTACAGAGAGAGGCACCGACAGGTCAGGAGAAGATGAGGTAAGGGGAGGTACAGAGAGAGGCACCGACAGGTCAGGAGAAGATGAGGTAAGGGGAGGTACAGAGAGAGGCGCCGACAGATCAGGAGAAGATGAGGTAAAGGGGAGGTACAGAGACAGGCACCGACAGGTCAGGAGACGATGAGGTTAGAGGGAGGTACAGAGAGAGGCGCCGACAGATCAGGAGAAGATGAGGTAAAGGGGAGGTACAGAGAGAGGCACCGACAGGTCAGGAGACGATGAGGTTAGAGGGAGGTACAGAGAGAGCACCGACAGATCAGAAGATGAGGTAAGGGGGGAGGTACAGAGAGAGGCAGCAACAGGTCAGGAGAAGATGAGGGAAGGGGAGGTACAGAGAGAGGCACCGACAGATCAGAAGATGAGGTAAGGGGGAGGTACAGAGAGAGGCACTAAGGATCTGAGAATCCGATAGTAAATAATGGGAAACAGTTTGGGATCAATGTATCTGTATATTCAGCAGAGCTATTCAATGTTCTTGGCTCCTGAGGTAACTGAACAATAAACACGGTGACGGTATGAATGGACAGTGTGACGCCCTCTCTACAGCTCACTACACGGTGACGCCCTCTCTACAGCACACTACACGGTGACGCCATCTCTACAGCTCACTACACGGTGACGTATGAATGGACAGTGTGACGTCATCTCTACAGCTCATTACACGGTGACGGTATGAATGGACAGTGTGACACCATCTCTACAGCTCACTACACGGTGATGGTATGAATGGACAGTGTGACGCCCTCTCTACAGCTTACTACACGGTGACGCCATCTCTACAGCTCACTACACGGTGGCGGTATGAATGGACAGTGTGACGTCATCTCTACAGCTCATTACACGGTGACGGTATGAATGGACAGTGTGACGCCATCTCTACAGCTCACTACAAGGTGACGGTATGAATGGACAGTGTGACGCCATCTCTACAGCTCACTACACGGTGACGGTATGAATGGACAGTGTGACACCATCTCTACAGCTCACTACACGGTGATGGTATGAATGGACAGTGTGACGCCCTCTCTACAGCTTACTACACGGTGACGCCATCTCTACAGCTCACTACACGTGGCGGTATGAATGGACAGTGTGACGTCATCTCTACAGCTCATTACACGGTGACGGTATGAATGGACAGTGTGACGCCATCTCTACAGCTCACTACAAGGTGACGGTATGAATGGACAGTGTGACGCCATCTCTACAGCTCACTACACGTTGATGGTATGAATGGACAGTGTGACGCCATCTCTACAGCTCACTACACGGTGACGCCATCTCTACAGCTCACTACACGGTGGCGGTATGAATGGACAGTGTGACGTCATCTCTACAGCTCATTACACGGTGACGGTATGAATGGACAGTGTGACGCCATCTCTACAGCTCACTACAAGGTGACGGTATGAATGGACAGTGTGACGCCATCTCTACAGCTCACTACACGGTGACGGTATGAATGGACAGTGTGACGCCATCTCTACAGCTCACTACAAGGTGACGGTATGAATGGACAGTGTGACACCATCTCTACAGCTCACTACACGGTGACGGTATGAATGGACAGTGTGACACCATCTCTACAGCTCACTACACGGTGACGGTATGAATGGACAGTGTGACGCCATCTCTACAGCTCACTACAAGGTGACGGTATGAATGGACAGTGTGACGCATCTCTACAGCTCACTACACGGTGACGGTATGAATGGACAGTGTGACACCATCTCTACAGCTCACTACACGGTGACGGTATGAATGGACAGTGTGACGCCATCTCTACAGCTCACTACACGGTGACGGTATGAATGGACAGTGTGACGCCATCTCTATAGCTCACTACACGGTGCGGTATGAATGGACAGTTTGACACCATCTCTACAGCTCACTACACGGTGACGGTATGAATGGACAGTGTGACGCCATCTCTACAGCTCACTACACGGTGACGGTATGAATGGACAGTTTGACGCCATCTCTACAGCTCACTACACGGTGACGGTATGAATGGACAGTGTGACGCCATCTCTATAGCTCACTACATGGTGACGGTATGAATGGACAGTGTGACGCCATCTCTACAGCTCACTACAAGGTGACTGTATGAATGGACAGTGTGACGCCATTTCTATAGCTCACAACACGGTGACGGTATGAATGGACAGTGTGACGCCATCTCTACAGCTCACTACACGGTGACGGTATGAATGGACAGTGTGACGCCCTCTCTACAGCTCACTACACGGTGACGGTATGAATGGACAGTGTGACACCAGCTCTACAGCTCACTACACGGTGACGGTATGAATGGACAGTGTGACGCCCTCTCTACAGCTCACTACATGGTGACGGTATGAATGGACAGTGTGACGCCCTCACTACAGCTCACTACATGGTGACGGTATGAATGGACAGTGTGACACCATCTCTACAGCTCACTACACGGTGACGGTATGAATGGACAGTGTGACGCCCTCTCTACAGCTCACTACACGGTGATGGTATGAATGGACAGTGTGACGCCATCTCTACAGCTCACTACAAGGTGACGGTATGAATGGACAGTGTTACGCCATCTCTACAGCTCACTACACGGTGACGGTATGAATGGACAGTGTGACACCATCTCTACAGCTCACTACAAGGTGACGGTATGAATGGACAGTGTTACGCCATCTCTACAGCTCACTACACGGTGACGGTATGAATGGACAGTGTGACACCATCTCTACAGCTCACTACAAGGTGACGGTATGAATGGACAGTGTTACGCCATCTCTACAGCTCACTACACGGTGACGGTATGAATGGACAGTGTGACGCCATCTCTACAGCTCACTACACGGTGACGGTATGAATGGACAGTGTGACGCCATCTCTATAGCTCACTACACGGTGACGGTATGAATGGACAGTGTGACATCCTCTCTACAGCTCACTACACGGTGACGGTATGAATGGACAGTGTGACGCCATCTCTACAGCTCACTACACGGTGACGGTATGAATGGACAGTGTGACACCATCTCTACAGCTCACTACAAGGTGACGGTATGAATGGACAGTGTGACGCCATCTCTACAGCTCACTACACGGTGACGGTATGAATGGACAGTGTGACGCCATCTCTACAGCTCACTACACGGTGACGGTATGAATGGACAGTGTGACGCCATCTATACAGCTCACTACACGGTGACGGTATGAATGGACAGTGTGACGCCATCTCTACAGCTCACTACACGGTGACGGTATGAATGGACAGTTTTACGCCATCTCTACAGCTCACTACACGGTGACGGTATGAATGGACAGTGTGACGCCATCTCTACAGCTCACTACACGGTGACGGTATGAATGGACAGTGTGACGCCATTTCTATAGCTCACAACACGGTGACGGTATGAATGGACAGTGTGACGCCATCTCTACAGCTCACTACACGGTGACGGTATGAATGGACAGTGTGACGCCATCTCTACAGCTCACTACACGGTGACGGTATGAATGGACAGTGTGACGCCATCTCTACAGCTCACTACACGGTGACGGTATGAATGGACAGTGTGACGCCATCTCTACAGCTCACTACACGGTGACGGTATGAATGGACAGTGTGACGCCATCTCTACAGCTCACTACACGGTGACGGTATGAATGGACAGTGTGACGCCATCTCTACAGCTCACTACACGGTGACGGTATGAATGGACAGTGTGACGCCATCTCTACAGCTCACTACAAGGTGACGGTATGAATGGACAGTGTGACGCCCTCTCTACAGCTCACTACACGGTGACGGTATGAATGGACAGTGTGACGCCCTCTCTACAGCTCACTACACGGTGACGGTATGAATGGACAGTGTGACGCCCTCTCTACAGCTCACTACAAGGTGACGGTATGAATGGACAGTTTGACGCCATCTCTACAGCTCACTACACGGTGACGGTATGAATGGACAGTGTGACGCCATCTCTACAGCTCACTACACGGTGACGGTATGAATGGACAGTGTGACGCCATCTCTACAGCTCACTACAAGGTGACGGTATGAATGGACAGTGTGACGCCATTTCTATAGCTCACAACACGGTGACGGTATGAATGGACAGTGTGACGCCATCTCTACAGCTCACTACACGGTGACGGTATGAATGGACAGTATGACGCCCTCTCTACAGCTCACTACACGGTGACGGTATGAATGGACAGTGTGACACCAGCTCTACAGCTCACTACACGGTGACGGTATGAATGGACAGTGTGACGCCCTCTCTACAGCTCACTACATGGTGACGGTATGAATGGACAGTGTGACGCCCTCTCTACAGCTCACTACATGGTGACGGTATGAATGGACAGTGTGACACCATCTCTACAGCTCACTACACGGTGACGGTATGAATGGACAGTGTGACGCCCTCTCTACAGCTCACTACAAGGTGACGGTATGAATGGACAGTGTGACGCCCTCTCTACAGCTCACTACACGGTGACGGTATGAATGGACAGTGTGACGCCATCTCTACAGCTCACTACAAGGTGACGGTATGAATGGACAGTGTTACGCCATCTCTACAGCTCACTACACGGTGATGGTATGAATGGACAGTGTGACGCCATCTCTACAGCTCACTACACGGTGACGGTATGAATGGACAGTGTGACACCATCTCTACAGCTCACTACACGGTGATGGTATAAATGGACAGTTTGACACCATCTCTACAGCTCACTACACGGTGATGGTATGAATGGACAGTGTGACGTCATCTCTACAGCTCATTACACGGTGACGGTATGAATGGACAGTGTGACGCCATTTCTATAGCTCACTACACGGTGACGGTATGAATGGACAGTGTGACGCCATCTCTACAGCTCACTACAAGGTGACGGTATGAATGGACAGTGTGACGCCATTTCTACAGCTCACTACACGGTGACGGTATGAATGGACAGTGTGACGCCATCTCTATAGCTCACTACACTGTGACGGTATGAATGGACAGTGTGACGCCATCTCTACAGCTCACTACAAGGTGACGGTATGAATGGACAGTGTGACGCCATTTCTATAGCTCACAACACGGTGACGGTATGAATGGACAGTGTGACGCCATCTCTACAGCTCACTACACGGTGACGGTATGAATGGACAGTGTGACGCCCTCTCTACAGCTCACTACACGGTGACGGTATGAATGGACAGTGTGACACCAGCTCTACAGCTCACTACACGGTGACGGTATGAATGGACAGTGTGACGCCCTCTCTACAGCTCACTACATGGTGACGGTATGAATGGACAGTGTGACGCCCTGTCTACAGCTCACTACATGGTGACGGTATGAATGGACAGTGTGACACCATCTCTACAGCTCACTACACGGTGACGGTATGAATGGACAGTGTGACGCCCTCTCTACAGCTCACTACACGGTGACGGTATGAATGGACAGTGTGACGCCATCTCTACAGCTCACTACACGGTGACGGTATGAATGGACAGCATGACGCCATCTCTACAGCTTACTACAAGGTGACGGTATGAATGGACAGTGTGACGCCATTTCTATAGCTCACTACACGGTGACGGTATGAATGGACAGTGTGACACCATCTCTACAGCTCACTACACGGTGACGGTATGAATGGACAGTGTGACGCCATCTCTACAGCTCACTAAAAGGTGACGGTATGAATGGACAGTAACACCATCTCTACAGCTCACTACAAGGTGACGGTATGAATGGACAGTAACACCATCTCTACAGCTCACTACACGGTGACGGTATGAATGGACAGTGTGACGCCATCTCTACAGCTCACTACACGGTGACGGTATGAATGGACAGTAACACCATCTCTACTGCTCACTACAAGGTGACGGTATGAATGGACAGTAACACCATCTCTACAGCTCACTACACGGTGACGGTATGAATGGACAGTGTGACGCCATCTCTACAGCTCACTAAAAGGTGACGGTATGAATGGACAGTAACACCATCTCTACAGCTCACTACACGGTGACGGTATGAATGGACAGTGTGACGCCATCTCTACAGCTCACTAAAAGGTGACGGTATGAATGGACAGTAACACCATCTCTACAGCTCACTACAAGGTGACGGTATGAATGGACAGTAACACCATCTCTATAACTCAGATATCGGACAGATGATGGTACAACGCTTGTTGCAGGTTTAAGGCAACTGATGTATCCTTGGTCCGTACTGCAGCACAGCAGATGGATATTTAACCTTACCCGGGTACGTACATCACATATTCTGTGGAACATTTGCAGTGCAGAGAACTGTGATGATATATTGCAGCCTATGTATGGTGAGAGTCTTGGACATTATATTATAGTGTATGATTGACAGAGATTTAAAATGTGTGATTTACTTTACTGACTACCCAGAAAGCTTCCAGTAATGTCCCAGTCAGCACATATTACTCCACTAAGGCCGTTTATAAGTAAATTCCCGTATTACTCAGCAGCTCCGGGATGTTGGTCAGCGCTGACCTAAACCCTCAGTACAGTAATATACAGTTACGCACATTATCCATCCAGCGCACAGTACAACTCACACACCTGTTTTACTTACACTTTTATATAAAACTGTACCAGGTAACAGTCCATGCATCTACCTTAAGACATCTACGCCCCCATGACCAAAGAATTGTAATGAGGATACTCTGGTCCAGTATGAGTGGAGAAGACACGTCAATAGCTATATGCCAGGATAATGTGCAGATGGGATTTTAGTAGCTGGAGACCAAATCACCGTTTCATCTACATCGGGTCTCCTGTCTCACTCACCGGTACTGGCCGACCCACTCTCCGTGATATCTCTCTCACTGAGACTGACCGACCCACTCTCCGTGATATCTCTCTCACTGAGACTGACTGTCGTGACATCATCTCACCCACTGGTGCTGGCCGACCCTCTCTCAGTGATCTCATGTCATTCACTGAAAATGACCAGTGGTCTCTCAGTGACATCATCTCGCTCACTGATACCAACCAACCCTCTCTGTGATATCATCTCACAAATACGGACCAACCTTCTCTAATGATATCATCTCACTCAGGAGCAGCATAGGACTACATATCATCCTTCACAGAGGAACCTTGGTGCCAATTGTGACCCATCATGCAGCAGGATATCTTAATATTAACAAAGATAACCAGAAATACATTCCTGGTGCTTCTCAGTAGCTGGAGACCTAATCTCAATCTTTTCATTTCCATTTTATTTCAAGCCTCACTCATTAATACCGACTCTCTCTCAGTGATCTCTTACCCACCAATACTGCACAACCCTCTCTCGGTGATATCTCACCCACAGATACCGACCAACCCTCTTCTCAGTGATATCTCACCCACAGATACCGCCCAACCGTCTCTCAGTGATATCTCACCCAGATACCGACCAACCCTCTTCTCAGTGATATCTCACCCACAGATACCGACCAACCGTCTCTCAATGATATCTCACCCAGATACCGACCAACCCTCTTCTCAGTGATATCTCACCCACTGATACCGCCGAACCGTCTCTTAATGATATCTTACCCACAGATACCGACCAACCCTCTTCTCAGTGATATCTCACCCACAGATACCGCCTAACCCTCTTCTCAGTGATATCTCACCCACAGATACCGCCCAACCGTCTCTCAGTGATATCTCACTCACTGATACTGACCAACCCTCTTCTCAGTGATATCTCACTCACCGCTACCGACCAACCCTCTCTCAGTCAAATAATTTCACTCATCGATACCAACAAACTCTCTCTGTGATATCACCACACTCACAGATACAGACTGACCCACTCTCAGTGACATCTTACTGACCCTCTGTCAGTGAGATTATCTCACTCACCGATATCGACCAACCCTATCTCTTATGTAATAGATGTTGTAAAACACTGCACAAATCCCATGTATCTACTACTTCTAATGGAGGAAGAGTCCATCCACTGTGGCGCCTACTGCTACCAATGAAGTGCAGCATTCTAGACAATGAAAACTCAAAAATGGTGTCTGGGAAATATGTTATATTATAGCTGGATGCTTGAAGGGTGACCAGCGTGTGTCACTGGCTACAATCTGCTTGGATGATCACTAGATGCTGTTCAATGAGACACCTTCAGATACGCTTAATCTGTCGACACTGTCTGTACGGCACACCACCACGACCCAGACCACAAGTTCTCTGATTCCGGAAGCGCGGTGTACGCTGAAGCAGGTAGCTGAGTCTCTTGCCTAAGGCTTTACTGAGGGTACATGACTTGGACAGAGCTTGCAGAGAAGGCATGATCTTTGAGAGGGTGGAAGGATGGATGGAATACAGACCTGACATGCTGAGCGACACTGGAAGGGAACAAGATGGCTTCTGATTCAAAGAAGTCCGTGGACATCTGCGGCTGATGAGGGTCGAGGTTTGAGGTGCCAGAGAATTGGTTGGACTGTGGACGGTGGCACGTAGTAATGACTGATGATGCTGACGTCTTTTCTCCTGAGCTCTTGTTTCTGTGAAACACGACCAATATTTAACAAAGAGATGTCATGTTACATGCTGATAAGGTTCATTAAACAGGTTTACTAGATGAAAGAACACATCATTCATTTTACTTTTATATTGTAGTTTTCAGCCCGACTCATCTTTATTGTACATGTGAATGATCCCGGCCAGGATTGATAGGACCTTGAGATATGCTGGGGAATCCGACT